>NC_091986.1:200443388-200463388 GCF_044704955.1 Pristiophorus japonicus
ATTACTTGATTTTTTTCATTTTTAATTTTTAAATTTTTTTTTGATTGATTTATTGGTTGATTTATTGATTTATTTATCATTTATTATTGATGATGGCTTTTTATTTATAAAAGTGAAGTGTTTAATGTTTGTAAACTTCCCTCCTCCCCACCATCTCTCATTGCCTATGTCTGATTTTCTAAGTGTCGGCAAGGTTTTCTGAGCGTACAAAAATCTACACTTACTCCGTTCTAAGTTAGTTTGGTGTAAGTTTTCTCTGCCTAAACTTGCAAAACGGGAATAAGTAGCTGGACACGTCCCCTTTTAGAAAAAAAAAATCTGTTCTAAAATGGAATTATTCTAACTCACCAGAACTGGAGCAAACTAAATGCCGAGAATTGCAATTTCTAAACCATTTGCTCCAAAAAAATAGAAGCAACTCAGGCTGACACTTGAGCCCGTTGTTTCCACTGATGGGGGAGACTAGAACTAGAGGCATGATCTTAGAATAAGGGGCTGCCCATTTAAAACTGAGATGAGGAGAAATTTCTTCTCTCAGAGGGTTGTAAATCTGTGGAATTCGCTGCCTCAGAGAGCTGTGGAAGCTGAGACCTTGAATAAATTTAAGATAGAAATAGACAGTTTCTTAAACAATAAGGGGATAAGTGGTTATGGCAAGCGGACAGGGAAGTAGAGCTGAGTCCATGATCAGATCAGCCATGATCTTATTAAATGGCGGAGCAGGCTCGAGGGGCCGTATGGCCTACTCCTGTTCCTATTTCTTACATTCTTATGTTCTTATGAGAATCACAGTCCCTGTCACAGGTGGGGCAGATAGTCGTTGAGGGTAAGGGAGGGTGGGACTGGTTTACCGCACGCTCCTTCTGCTGCCTGTGCTTGATTTCTGCATGCTCTCGGCGATGAGACTCGAGGTGCTCAGCGCCCTCCTGGATGCTCTTCCTGCACTTAGGGCAGTCTTTGGTCAGGGACTCCCAGGTATCGGTGGGGATGTTGCACTTTATCAGGGAGGTTTTGAGGATGTCCCTTTAACGTTTCCTCTGCCCACCTTTGGCTCGTTTGCCGTGAAGGAGTTCCGAGTAGAGCGCTTGCTTTGGGAGTCTCGTGTCTGGCATGCGAACAATGTGGCCTGCCCAGCGGAGATGATCAAGTGTGGTCAGTGCTTCAATGCTGGGGACATTGGTCTGGTCGAGGACGCTAATGTTGCTGCGTCTGTCCTCCCAGGGGATTTGTAGGATCTTGTGGAGACATCGTTGGTGCTATTTCTCCAGCTCGAGTTATCAGGCTGCTGGGATACTTGATGAATTAGAATGAATATGTGTCTCGGTTTTTTCTTTTTGATGAGTAATAAATGGCGTGATGTCATTTCTTTCAGATTATAGAAAAGCGAGAAAATATTGAAAATCTGATGAATGCCATTTTCAAAGGAATCTTTCTCCACAGATATCGGTAATGTTACACCCACTCTCCCTGGTTTGAAAATGAATTTCCTCTTGCCATAAGAAAAGTTATTCATCGTTCTGGGAACCTTAGCCTTGATTTTCCATTTCTGCTTGTAACAGAAAGGCTCTTTGCAGGTTTTAGTCAGTCTCAAGTCCAAGTGTGTGGTTGGCACCCAGTATTCTGGAGTCAGCTCATTGACACAGCTTCGGGGGCAGATTTAAATGGGTGTTGGGAGTGCATTAGTTGTGGGAGCGGGAAACCTGGTGGGAAGTGAAATTTAAAGGGCCAGGAACGATTAAAGGAAGTGTCACAATAGTGAGCGGGGGGGGGGAGGGGGAATAGACATTATAAGCGCCTTTGGGAGGGCCTACAAAGGCTTTATGATCCTTTTTAGGGGACTAAAAAAAGACGTGCAAAGACGAAGGAATGGGAAATCCAATGTGCAGGAGTCCGCAGGCAAGTGACGGAGCAGATGCCTGCTATAGTGGAGTTGGTGCTTTCTAGAGGCAGTTATGAAAAGAAGAGAAAGAAAGACTTGCATTTATATAGCACCTTTCACACTGGATGTCTCAAAGCGCTTTGCAGCCAATGAAGTACTTTTGAAGTGTAGTCACTGTTGTAATGTGGGAAACGCAGCAGCCAACTTGCGCACAGCAAGCTCCCACAAACAGCAATGTGATAATGACTAGATAATCTGTTTTTTGTTATGTTGATTGAGTGATAATTATTGGCCAGTACACCGGGGATAACTCCGCTGCTCTTCTTCGAAATAGTGCCATGGGATCTTTTACGTCCACCTGAGAGAGCAGACGGGGCCTCGGTTTAACGTCTCTTCCAAAAGACGGCACCTCCGACAGTACAGCACTCCCTCAGCACTGCACTGGAGTGTCAGACTAGATTTACATGCTCAAGTCCCTGGAGTGGGACTTGAACCCACAACCTTCTGACTCACAAGCAAGAGTGCTACCCACTGAGCCACAGTTGACACTGTATTAAACATAGTGCTCAATCCATTATTATATATAATGATCAAGATGACTCTCTCTCTCACTCCACAGCACCGTCCCCATTATGAACATGCAAAATTGATGGGCCTGCCCCACACGCAAGATGGCTGGAGAATAATTTAGACAGTGCCTCCTCCTTCCGTTCTATCCCCCCCCCCCGTCCCCCCCACCCCTCCCCACGCAGCCATGTAACCTCCTGGGAGAGGCAAAAAAACAAAACAGGGCGAATCAGGGAATATATAATCTGGAAAATTCCTCTCTGACCCCCTCACGGGTTTGAAACCAGTCCAGCTATTATTGATGTCCTGTCTGTCCCCTCAGGTGGATGTAAAAGATCCCACGGCACTATTTTGAAGAAGAGCAGGGGAGATATCCCCAGTGTCCTGGCCAATATTTATCCCTCAATCAGCATCCCAAAAACAGATTATCTGGTCATTATCACATTGCTGGTTGTGGGAGCTTGCTGTGCGCAAATTGGATGCCGCGTTTCCCACATTACAACAGAGGCTACACTCCAAAAGCACTTCCTTGGCTGCGAAGTGCTTTGAGAGGTCCGGTGCTCGTAAAAGGTGCTATATAAATGCAAGTCTTTTATGTCAGAGATGCGGCCTAGAGTGAATCAGGCCTAAAACAGTGTGGGAAAATTAACAAATGTTTTTTTTTAAATGATAAAGAATGTTTTGGCTCATAAAATGTGATGTCGACAATGGGGGAATACATTGAGCAATAAAGAGTGCTCCCTCTAGGCTGTCTGCCCCACCCGCCCCCCCTTTTGACGTGCTTCCTGACGCAGGCTCGAACACCATTTCCATCACTGTCGCAGGGAGTCCCGGGAGGAGGCTCCCTGACAACTCTCTGGGGAAATATGTCGGGCTGGAGCACAGCCGGCAGATTGTTTTGAAGAATGTTACAGCGACCGATGGCGTTTAGTCCTCAGAGTTGCCTTTGCGCGCGTAACATTTTCCATCACAGGGAGAAAGGACATTTTTGTAGCATTATAACGGAGGAGAGCAAAATAAATAATTCCAATCACTACATTCTTGTCAAACTGCTGAAACAGAACATATGGAACGGGTAAATTGTGTGCACCTGTATGAATGTAGTTATACTCTTAAGTTGAGATCTGTTTTTCAAACATTCTTCCCCACCTCTCCTGGCTCTCGCTGGGCTACTGCTCTACCAGCTGCTCTCCGGAACCTTGTCCAATGGTCGTTCCTCATGGAGGCCGGGGAATTGTCAAACTATTTGACTGCATGAGGCATCACAGCTGAAGCCAATTATTGCCACCTTGCCTTCCATCCTTACATACGCAAGGCGGGGGGGGGGCGGTCACTGGAAGAGAACAGCACGAATGGACCCCTTGGCTCTGTTTCTCGCTAACCTGGTGCTGCTGAGTAGGTGAGTTCAGTGAACTCAGTGCAGCCCAGGGATCTCCATTGATCCTGGACCCAGAGAATAATGCATTATCATTTGCAACAGTGGTCAAAACAAGATGGAACCCTCGATGGTTTTAAGTCATGGACTAACTCCCATGAGTTTGCAACAATGAGGGTTGACTGTGTATCTGTCGAGCTATCTGTCTTTCCATCTATAATATAAAATATACATATATATTAAATTCTAAGTCGCAGTGTTTAAGAGATACGCAACCCTGGTGTAGACATTCATCGGAAATATAATTCCCATTTTCCTCCAGTGATGCATTACCTGAGATCAGAGCTATTTGTATCGAGGAAATCGGCGTCTGGATGAAAACCTGCAGCGATCGTTTCCTGACTGACAGCTACTTGAAATACGTGGGATGGACTTTACATGACAAAGTGAGTCAATCTGTAATATTCACTGCTCCTTTCTTCCTTTCTTCCTCTTAGTTGGGCGCTGATTAATTCCCCCTTCGGCGAAGCCTCCTTAGCAGCCCTTTTTGAGTGCTGTTAAATATTCCGACTAATCCGCGGGTTATGTTAATGCCGTGCTGTAATGAGATAGAGCCACCCACAGTGGAAGGATGGAGGGACAGCCTGCCATTTGGTCAGGTCCCGTTCGTGGCCGTTCTGCACGGTTCATGCACCAAGCGAAGGCAAAGGCTCTGGCAGCACCCTGTAGGATATTGGTGCTCGAGCATTCCTCTGTCTTCTGCTATTTTAGTGCGCGTTTTAAATGAGCGAGTGAACACGGATATTCGGCTTTTATGTGTTTGGGGCGATAATGGCGACGGGGGTGGGAAAGTTAGCGGCTGGGAACAGTTTGTGCCTCAGTAGTTAAGTTTGGGCAGCTCAGCGCTGTACACCTCTCTTGGGCACTAAGATGGGAAATTCCCGAGCTAAAGAGTCGAGCAGGGAGCGCCCCGTGGGGGGGAACCCTCCAAAAATCCCACAACATTGTCCACGCCACCACAACACAACCCGCTAACAAAATTAAAAGAAAACAACAATCGCACTTACCTTAGGAGCCCATTACTCACCTCTCCACTGTCGGGACGGTCGGACCGCTCTGACTTCCCAGGCGCTCACTGCGGGCGCACACATCCGGGCGGATGGCTCGGGCAGGAGCCCAAACTCGCACCGGTGTCTCAACCAGGGCCGTTGCACACCGGGCGCAACTCTTCCCGGCGATGCTGCTCTGCATCAGACCTGGGGATCGCCGCGGGGCGCTGGAGGCTGACCGCCCGCCCAGACGTCCTCATTGCCGCCGCTCCGGGGTGGAAAAACGCAGCGCATAGGACCGGAAAATCCAGCCCTAAGAGTTTGTCGACCAGCACCCTATGGCTCAAGTTCAGGGCCCAAGTCTCCCCATCAAAGAGGTTGCCTTTATTCGGCTTTCCTCAAAGCCTCCCTGATAAACTGCAACATCCCCACCGACACCTGGGAATCCCCGGCCCAAGACCGCCCCAAGTGGAGGAAGAGCATCCGGGAGGGCGCTGAGCACCTCGAGTCTCATCGCCGAGAGCATGCAGAAAACAAGCGCAGGCAGCGGAAGGAGCGTGCGGCAAACCTGTCCCACCCACCCTTTCCCTCAACGACTATCTGTCCCACCTGGACAGGGATTGTGGTTCTCATATTGGACTGTTTAGCCACCTAAGGACTCATTTTTAGAGCGGAAGCAAATCCTCCTTGATTCTGAGGGACTGCCAATGATGCTGATGATTCCTTGCACGACTCCCCTACTCCCCATTAATGGATGTCATCCCTCTCAGTGGTGACCTGGGAGGGAGGCTTACAAAAGGAAGGGGAGAAAAGAAAAGGACAAAAAGACAATGTACGCATGGCTAAACATTTGTGTATGCGATTACTTGATGGACAGTCACCGATAGTATTTAAGAGGCTCTTTATAGCGATGAGTAACATCAACAGTCTGTCCTGAAGACGGAAAGGACACATCTTCTGAAAGCTTGATCACTGTGTTAAGACGCTATAATGAGGGGGAAGTCATCTATAATAAAACGCTCCAAGCAGCAACACATTACAGACTGTGTACTCTTCTATATATAAGATGCAGCTGTCTAGATACTCGTTCCAATGTATAACTATATATAAAAGATATGCAGCAATTGTCAGTCCTGTACACAGGTGTGGAGGGGAGGAACTAAAAGGGTCAACCTTCATAAAAGTCACTTTGTAAATATTCAAATGAGCACGTAGCGGACAGGAGTGAGTGTTTGTCAGTGTGCCTCCCAGGCCTCTACTTTTTTCTTTGGAACAGCGGTGGCTGAGGGGAGACTTAATTGAGGTGTGTAACACTATGAGAGGCCTAGACAGAGTGGATAGGAAGCACCTACTTCCCTTAGCAGAGGGGTCAATATCCAGGGGGCATAAATTTAAAGTCATTGGCAGAAGGATTACAGGGGATTTGAGGCGAACCTTTTTTACTCAGAGGGTGGTGGGGGTCTGGAACTCACTGCCTGAAAGGGTGTTAGAGGCAGAAACCCTCATCACATTTAAAAAGTATTTGGATGTGCACTTGAAGTGCTGTAACCTACAGGGCTACGGACCGAGAGCTGGAAAGTGGGATTAGGCTGGATAGCTCTTTTTCGGCCGGCTCGGACATGATGGGCCGAATGGCCTCCTTCCGTGCCGTCAATTTCAATGATTCTGCTACAGTACTAACCAGCTCCTTCAAGCATTGTCGGAGCACGGACACTCTGTGGTATAGAGGAGGGGTGGGCTTCGGTGGACGGCTGCTTCAGCTCAATTCCTGGTCTGGGCTAAATTGAGCTGATAGGTGTCGAGTGGCAGGGACAAGGCCACCCTTCAGATACCACCAAGCATGATGGGCGAGGAGAGGTGCCTGAATGGTTAGGAGGTAGGTGGGGATGGGATCCAGGGAACAGGAGCTGGATCTCCTGGCAGGGATAAGCTTTGAGAGAGTGGGGGAGGGGGTGGGGGAAGAGATCGGGAGATGCTATAGAATAGCAGGGCACAGTGAGTTGGAGGCAGGGATGTGGTTGGAAGCAAGGGGAATAAAGAGGGGAAGATGGTGGTGAGTTTGTGTGAGAGCTGGGTGAGGCGTTCCTTCTCATGGGCGGTGGGGGAGAGTAGTGGGGTTGGAGCAAGGGAGAGCGGTGTGTGTGGCAAAGGAGAAGACAAAGTCTCAATGGTAATGGAAATTTTACAGGTGAAGTACCCATATGAGATGGTGACTTTTAGGCTGTGGATGTAGGTGGCAGAGTTTATGCGAAGGAAGAGATTGAGTGAGGACTGGAGGGGAGAGAAGATAGAGGAGCAGCAGCAAGGGGTGTTTAGACATACGTTGAAATTATCAAGGATGAGGAGCAGGAAACATCACAGGATTACATAGAAACATAGAAAATAGGTGCAGGAGTAGGCCATTCGGCCCTTCGAGCCTGCACCGCCATTCAATGAGTTCATGGCTGAACATGCAACCTCAGTATCCCATTCCTGCTTTCTCGCCATACCTCTTGATCCCCCTAGTAGTAAGGACTATATCTAACTCCTTTTTGAATATATTTAGTGAATTAGCCTCAACAACTTCCTGTGGTAGAGAATTCCACAGGTTCACCACTCTCTGGGTGAAGAAGTTTCTCCTCATCTCGATCCTAAATGGCTTACCCCTTAGCGTTAGACTGTGACCCCTGGTTCTGGACTTCCCCAACATTGGGAACATTCTTCCTGCATCGGATATATGGCACAGAAACAGGCCATTCAGCCCAACCAGTCCATGCTGGCTTTTATGCTCCACGAACCTCCTTCCACCCCTCTCCATCTAACTCTATCAGCATAACCCTCTATTCCCTTCTCCCTCATATGCTCATCTAACCGCCCCTTAAATGCATCTTTACTATTAGCTTCAACCATTCCCTGTGGTAGTGAGTTCCACATTCTCACCACTCTCTGGGTAAAGAAGTTTCTTCTGAATTCTCTATTGGATTTCTTGGTGACTATCTTATATTGATGGCCTCGAGTTTTGCTTTCCCCCACAAGTGGAGACAGTCTCGCTCTGTGTCTACTCTTCAAAACCTTTCATTATTTTAAAGATTAGGTCATCCCCTCGGCCTTCTCTTTTCAAGAGAAAAGCAACCGGTCTGTTTATCCTTTCCTGATTATGTATACCCTCGCATTTCTGGTATCATCCTTGTAAATCTTCTCTGCACCCTCTATATTTTTTTTATTATATGGCGACCAGAATTTTACACAGTACTCCAAATGTGGTCTAACCAAGGTTTGATACAAGTTTAGCATAACTTCCCTACTTTTCAATTCCATTCCTCTGGAAATAAACCCTAGTGCTTGGTTTGCTTTTTTATGGCCTTGTTAACCTGCGTCGCTGCTTTTAGCGATTTGTGTATCTGTACTCCCAGATCCCTTTGGTCCTCTCCCCCGGTTTAGATTCTTATTTTCCAAGTAATATGTGGCATCATTATTTTTGTTACCAAAATGTAATACAGGCAACTCTCGATTATCCGCACACGGATCCAACGGGAAACCATTGTAACGGGATTTAAAATTTCGGCCCGGGAAGCATCGGGCCTGTGCGTTCGGAGTCCTTTCGGCCGGGGAAGGCATCAGATTTTAACTTTATAATGTCAATCGCTCTAACGGAGAAATCGTTTACCTGGCATAGCCCAATCTCTGAGGGACCCGGATAATTGAGAGTTGCCTGTACCTCACATTTATCGATGTTGAAGTTCATTTGCCAATTATATGCCCATTATGCAAGTTTATTAATGTCTGCTTGTAATTTGTTGCAGTCCTCCTGAGGACTGATTATCGCCCTCAATTTGGTGTCGTCCGCAAATTTTGAAATTGTGTTTTTGATTCCAAAGTCTAAATTGTTAATATAAATTGTGAACAGCATTGGTCCAAGCACTGAAACTTGTGGAACCCCACTTTCTACCTTCTGCCACTGTGAATACCCTTTACCCCTACTCTCTGCTTTCTGTCTTGAAGCCAGCTAACTATCCATTCTGTAACTTGTCCCCTGACTCTGCATTGTCTGACCTTATTCATCAGTCCATTATGTGGTATCTTATCAAAGGCCTTTTGGAAATCTAGATAAATTGCATCTACTGCATTACCCTTGTCTACTCTCTCTGTTACCTCTTCAAAGAATTCAGTGGGGCTGGTCAAGCAAGACTTTCCCTTTTGAAATCCATGCATCGTTGATGTTTAGTAAACCTGAATTATATTGAACAGAAAATGTACTTTGGCTTTTTTTTCTTCCTCTAACATCGGAGTTAATTTTTTTTAAGCAAAGTGATGTGAGGTTGAAATGCCTGATTGGATTACTGGGCCTGTACTCTGACAAAGAACGTTGTTCAAAGATGGATCTTTTCACGTGTCGTTTCAAGGTGAGTCAAATGTTTACTATTCTAGTGGCCTCCGAGGCGATGGTTAGACTCTGTGTGACTGACGGGTTTGGTACAGGGAGCCTGCTACAGAATCAGTGTTGCCCGCTCTGGCTGGATGAATTCCTGGAGGCTTCATCATATGACCTCCCTTCTCATCTGGTTAATCAGCCTCTTTTCCCAGCTCCAATTTAATAACTAATCATGAACAAAAGTGTTCAAAGAAAATGAAAAAATTAAAACGCCCAATTTGATTTTTCACCCGTGTTGCTCACAGCAGCGTCCAGGACAACCCAGGAGGGTGTACAGAATGGTGGCCGTTTCTGAGGCCTGGGATGGGTGTGGGTACCGAGTAGAGATTGCGTGTATGCGGGGCTGGGTGTTTGGAGATGGGTTGCTTTGCAAAAGAAAGAAAACCAAACGAAAAGAAAGATAAGGCCAGGGGCAGAGTACAGGTAGGCCCAGGGGCGGAGTACAGGTAGGCCCAGGGGCGGAGTACAGGTGGGCCCAGGGGCGGAGTACAGGTGGGCCCAGGGGCGGCGTACAGGTGGGCCCAGGGGCGGCGTACAGGTGGGCCCAGGGGCGGCGTACAGGTGGGCCCAGGGGCGGAGTACAGGTGGGCCCAGGGGCGGAGTACAGGTGGGGTCAGGGGCGGAGTACAGGTGGGCCCAGGGGTAGAGTACAGGTAGACCCAGGAGTGGATTACTGGGCAGAGGTGGGTGTAGAGTCAGTGTAGGATACAGACTCCTTAAATTGAGACTGAGGCCTATGGAGGTACAGGTATTTCGACATCTACTTGTTGTAAATGGACCTGTAGAATTGTGATGTAATTTTATTGCCATTTTATGTTCATGGTCACGTAATAATCCATTCACAATGTTTAAAGTGGCAGTGTTATCAAAATTTCCCTCCCAGTCTCAGCTTGTGGGTGAAGTGTCAGCTTGGCTGTATCTCAAGAGATTTTGCTTGCTGCAATTCACACTGGTGTGGTAGGAGGCGCACTTCTGAACTTGAGGCATATTGCTGCAATATGTTGAAAGAAAACAAAATCTGCTGAACTTTCAACTCAGAATACTACCAGACAGTGAGCACCTGTGTTTGGCCAGGTTGTGAGCTAAACCATGGGGTGGAGGGAGGGGTGGGGAGGTGGGAGGTGAAGAGTAGAAAGACTAAGGGAGGGGACATAGTTACTATCTCACTTCGTAGGCAATGAGTAAGGGGGCATGTTTTATGACATCCATTGAAGAATATTACCACAGGATGGAAGCCAATTATTTATGACGTGCTCTCACAGTCAGGGGCTGCCTGCCTCAACTATAAAAATTACTCCATCCCCACAGTTTTGGTCAGGGGGTCTGGGTTGCCTGACATTGGCCGACCTTTGACCCTGCTCCGCCTCACCTCTGCTGGTGGAGTGGGCCCATCGGAATTTCACTTTTTTAATCAAACGGCTTCTCCACTCTGTACAAGCCTGTGGGCCAGGGTTGCTGAAATGGCAGTCCGCTGGACACATTAGTGCATGGAAAAGATTAATGGTTGGTCTCTAAATATGTGCCGCACACGATCATATGGTCTAAATATATTAAAGAAATAATCAATATTAATATATTAGATTGTGCTGTATAATTGAATTATCATTTGAGCATCAAATCATTGTTAATATAATCACTTGCCTGTGGAGGCCAAGATCATTGACATTTTTCGTAAGTGGACTTGGGTCTAATTGAGTACCCTATGGCTATACTATGTCCCATTGCTTTCCAACAGGACAGGATAATATCAATGACACTGGACAAAGAAAGTGAAGTCGCTGTACAAGCAATAAAGGTGTTGACTCTCATGTTGCAGTAAGTAAATACTTTTTTTTAATTACTATTGGTTTAATAAAAGACGGTTTTTCCAATTGTGTTGGCACATTCATGTGGGTTTCTGATTGCCGACTAGAATGACAATGAATCAAACCATGCGGGGCTTAGCCTGATTGCATTGTGTTGCCATGACGCATCCTGCTTCAACATTGGTCCCATTCCATGAAACTTTGATGGACCAGCTAGTGACTGTTTTCCCCATCCCAAGCCCTTACCATCCACCAATACTGTGCAGAGTCCCTTCGGAACAAAATAGTTTCCATTCCCTACTATCTTACAGAATTCCCAGTGGTCAAGTACTTGACTATTCACTTCTATCCTATCATTTCAATGGACTCAATCACTTCCCATTCCCTTCCATTGGATAGAATTCCAGTGGACTAAAAGTAACAGGTAAGATATCCACTGATATTAGTTCATGCTTTTTCCAAATGATCTCCCCTTTTCTCCCACCGTCGTCTCAAGGCAGGGACCCTGGGTGCAGCTCGGTTTTATGTATACCAGCAGTTTGTACAATGAACATTGGCAACTTAACTGACTGAGGGGAAGGGGGTCATCGACAAAGGACCTAAATCTCTCCTCGCCCAATGTCCATGCACTTTGCAGCAGGGATCACGGGATAGAGATCAGGAGCCGGGATTCTGAACAATATTCCTCTACCTCGACCATGGTCGCTTCGGTCAGACTTCTGACTGACAATATCTGGGTTATTGGTTGGATCTCCTTTATTTCAGTTCCAAAAATATTACACGGAGCGTTTTAATTCCTGCTCACATTACGGTCACTTTAAAAAATGGTGCCTCGATGGAAAAAGAAACATGCGGAAGACCACACGGACTAAAACGATTAAACTCCTTCTCTTGTTTCTCAATATCCTGTAGGAACTGTGAGGAGGTATTAACTTCCAGAGACTGTCAACAGATGTACCACTTTGTTTACTCAGCACATAGACCTGTGGCGCTGGCAGCTGGTGAATTCCTACACAAGAAGTAAGTGAGGCTCTTCTGAATTAGAGGGAATTAGCACAGTAATGGCCCGAGCATCCTCCTTCTGTCTCATTGTCATAAGGCAAGTTCCAGAGGGGGAGCATCAACAGAGGAGAAGCCGATCACGAGGATGGTGGTGTCGGGGGAACATTTACATATGTAAGGGTTGTACGCCCGGCGACGCCTGAAAAATGGCCACACAATGTTAGGTTGGATGCCTTGCATGGGTCTGTGGAGCGCAGAACGTTGCTCCCCAAAATTGGCTTTCATTGCAGCCGTTTTGCATCCTTAAAGTAGGCGCAGTGAGGTCCAGTATCTACCCATGTCAACTGTGGCTCAGTGTGTAGTTCAATGGGTAGCACACGCGCCTCTGAGTCAGAAGATTGTCGGCTCAAGTCCCACTCCAGGAACTTGAGCACATAAATCTAGGCTGACACTCCAGTGCAGTGCTGAGGGAGTGCTGCACTTTCAGAGGTGCCGTCTTTCAGATGAAGTGTTAAAGTGAGGTCCCGTCTGCTCTCTCAGGTGGATGTAAAAGATCCCATGTCACTATTTCAAAGAGCAGGGGAGCTATCCCCGGTGTCCTGGCCAATATTTATCCCCCAATCAACATAACAAAAAACAGATTATCTGGTCATTATCACATGGCTGATTGTGGGAGCTTGCTGTGCGCAAGTTGGCTGCTGTGTTTCCTATGTTACAACAGTGACTACACTTCAAAAGGTATTTCATTGGCTGTAAAGTGCTTTGAGACATCCGGTGGTCTCGAAAGGCACTATATAAATGCAAGTCTTTCTTTCTTTACCCAAAGATGGGTGATGGGTGTTAGTCACAATATCAAAGACAATATTATACAATTTACAGCATTATTGAACTGAAAGCATAATGGCGGGATCTGAGAACTTGCCGCAGTCTCACAGTGATGCCACACACGACCAAGAAAATTACCTCAGGCGACAGTTTTTAAACCGCGAGTTGTTACTTTAAGGAATGTTATTTTAAAATAGCCACGTCAACTGACAGGGCCAATGGGATGCTTTTGGCCTCAGCATCCCTGAGCTAAGAGTTGAGAAGTTAGCCCACGGTCGCCATTCTAATTATGTCCAATTCTGGGCACCACACTTTAGGAAGGATGTGAAGGCCTTAGAGAGGGTCAGAAAAGATTTACCAGAATGGTTCCAGGGATGAGGTACTTCAGTGACGTGGATCGACTGGAGAAGCTGGGGTTGTTCTCCTTAGAGCAGAGAAGATTGAGAGGAAATTTGAGAGAGGTGTTCAAGGTCATGAGGGGTCTGGACAGAGTGGATAGAGAGAAACTGTTCCCATTGGCAGAAGGGTCGAGAAGCAGAGGACACAGATTGAAGGTGATTGACAAAAGAGCCAAAGGCGACATGAGGAAAAACTTTTTCGCACAGCGAGTGGTTAGGATCTGGAATGCACTGCCTGAGAGGGTGGTGGAGTCAGACTCAATCGTGGCTTTCAAAAGGGAGTTGGATAAGTGCCTGAAAGAAAAAGATTTGCAGGGTTACGGGGAAAGGGCGGGGGAGTGGGACTAGCTGAGGTGCTCTTGCAGAGAGCCGGCACGGGCTCGACAGGCCGAATGGCCTCCTTCTGTGCTGTAACCGTTCCTGACTGCTCACCAGTGACCTCTGCTGGACAGTGCTGGTGTCAGGTGATGCTCAGCTGTGATGCCGCTCATGTAGAATAGCCAGGCTACCAGAGGCTTTGGAGGCAAGGAGGAGAGATAAGGGGAGAAAATTTGAAGCCAATGGTGCTGGAAGCAGCTGATGTTTGCTATCTATATGTAATTCTCAGTGGATGATGACAGGTCTGGGGTTTAAAAGGTTTCAAAAATAATGTTATGTCTTTAATACTCTTATGAATGACTCCACGAGGTCTAGCATTGCACTTGAGCTGTTGTGACCTTAGTCCCATTTATTGTAATTCCAGAGTGAGGCACAAGCATGGTGGGTTGCCTTTTATACTGGGCCCTGCACACCTATCTCTGGTGGCACACCTTATGTGACTATACAGTTAGTATACATGGTCTATATACATGACAAATAGTGTTTGTCTTACTTACTGGGGGCAATTCAGCAGGGGGCAACTTCGGATACGATTTATTTCCTTCCTAAGTATGTGCATGTGTTTTCTGTACATTACAACATGACTACACTCCAAATATTGGCTGCATTGGCTGTAAAGCGCCTTGAGACGTCTAGTGGATGTGAAAGGTGCTATATAGATGCAAGTCTTTTCTGTACAGTCAATGCAGGCAAATTCTAGTGCCTATAAAAAGCAGAGGTAGTAGCGTCATCTGCAGGATATGCAAAAAGCACTAAGGTATTTAAGGGCAGCAATTATCATCAAAGGCGGTCCATTGAACGAGGATGACTTGCTTCCACGAGTTCACAGATGTTTCGATGAAGGACCCGATGTTCCAGTCCTGAACTCCAGTTGAAGGGGTGGAAGATGCCTGTGTGTGGATTTTTTTAACGTGTGGTGACCGTTGCACATCAGCCACCACACAGGCTTGACAGAGCTAGGTCTTTATCCAGTGGCAAGGGTTGAACCAGGACGACTGGAGACCTGCTATGCTGCACGGACCTACCGCACACACATATCGCAGTGTGGGCCGGCCCGTGCTGCCCCTGGGCCCTCAGCTCCTCTGGGCCCCGCACCCTCATCTGTCGCACATCCGCCACGATCTCTCCCCGCTCCTCCGCCATAAACATTCACCGCATCTCGCCACAAACACTCGCCGCTCATCCGCCCCGACCTTCCCACTCCTCTGTACCTGGGCCCTGCCGATGTTCCTGCCCACGCTCCAAAACGGTGACCAGGGTTCTGATGACAAGGAGATCCGAAGGCTTCTGCGAGGTGATCAGATTTCTTTAGGCCCGGAGCCTGACATATCACACCCTACAAACAACAGTGTCTCTCAAATTCTGCCTTCGATGGCCGGTGATGTTCTTGTGGTTGCTCCTGCTCCACTGCGGTAACTTCACCGATAGTGCGGCAGAAATCCGTATTCTGCACTTCCGATAAAGTTGCGGTAGTGGAGCTTTGAGGAATATCCTGGCCTATATCTTTTCTGTATTTGTCAGAAAGAATTTGCATTTAAACAGCGCCTTTCATGACATGAGGATGTCCCAAAGCACTTTACAACCAATGATGTACTTTGGAAATGTGGCCAGTTTTGTAATGTGGGAAATGCAACAGCCAATCTGTGCGCAGCAATCTCCCACAAACAGCAGTTAGTGATGTTGGTTGAGGGGTGAATGTTGGCCAGGACACGGGAGAGAATTCCCCTGCTCTTCTTCAAAATGGTTACACGGGATTCTTTACGTCCACCTGAGAGAGCAGACGGGGCCTCGGTTTAACGTCTCATCCAAAAGACGGCACCTCCAACAGTGCAGCACTCCCTCAGTACAGCACTGGAATGTCAGCTTAGATTATATGCTCAATTGTCTGGAGTGGGACTTGAACCCACAATCTTGTTGACTCACTAGTACATTTTTTTCTGTTGTATACTAATAAAACTGTTTTCTGAAATGATACCGCCTATTTCCTTTGGGCAGCAGGTGCTGCCTTCAGTATGACCGTGGATCCTCGGGAATGTTTCTCTATTTGCAAACGGTTCTGGAAAGTGTGCCAGTAGTTACAGGGTGTTTTGAGCAGTGTGTCAATAATTACAGGAGTGTGTCAATATTTGTAGGGGTCCTCGAGAGTGTGTCAATATTTGCACGGGTTCCCTGAGAATGTGTCACTATTTGCACAGGTTCCCCGAGAATATGTGATTATTTGTAGGAGGTCCCCAAGAGTGTGTCAATATTTTCAAACGATCCCCCGAAAGTGTGTCAATATTTGTAGGTGGTCCCTGAGAGTGTGTCCTTATATGTAGGGAGTCACCGAGAGTGTGTCAATATTTGCAGGGAAACCCGACAGTGTATCAATATTTGAAGGGGGTCCCTAAGAGTGTGCCAATATTTAAAGGGGGTCCCCGAGAGAATGTGTCTATATTGGATGGGGTTTCCCGAGAGTGTGCCAATATTTGCAGGAGGTCCCCAAGAGTGTATCAATATTTGTAGTAGGTCCCCGGGAATGTGTCAATATTTGCAGGAGGTCGTCAAAAGTGTATCAATATTTGTAGCAGGTCCCTGAGAATGTGTCTACATTTGTAGGAGGTCCCCGGGGGTGTGTCAATATTTGAAGGGGGACCCCAAGATTGTTTCAGTATCTGCAGGGGGTCCTCGGGTGTATGTCAATATTTGAAGGGGGTCCCCGAGTGTGTGTCAATATTTGTAGGAGGTGCCCAAGATTGTTTCAGTATCTGCAGGGGGTCCCTGAGAATGTGTCTACATTTGTAGGAGGTCCCTGAGAGCGTGTCAATATTTGAAGGGGGTCCCCAAGATTGTTTCAGTATCTGCAGGGGGTCCTCGGGTGTGTGTATATTTGAAGGGGATCCTCGAGAGTGTGTCTATATTTGAAGGGGGTTCCCGGGAGTGTGTCAGTATTTGAAGGGGGTCCCCGGGAGCATTTCATTATCTGCAGAGGGTCCTCGGGAGTGTGTCAATATTTGCAGGGAGTCCATGAAAAGGGCCAATTTCTGTGAATGTACACGCTTACCTATTTGACAAAGAAATACCAGGCACACCAATCGATGGAAAACATCTGTATTTAGGCTGTTTTGCAGTCAGGAGTCGGAAGTGCAAGATGAAATGCCTGAGAGAAAGGAGAAACCCATCTGTAATATCAACCACATCAGGACTCTCGTGAACTTCTATCAGAAGAGCGAGGTGAGATTAATGCTTTAGATATATTACAATATTAAATCTTTCTCACTGAAGTTGTAGACCGACATTGTGAGTTATTACTTTGGTTGAAATGTTACCTTCCTCAGCAGCACAGAGTTTGAGGATTCGTTTTCTGGTTCGTTATCCATTGTCATATTTTATTAGTGAGAGCCCGAGTTGTTGGGCCACCCCCATGCAGGGCACCACCCAGGTTGGAAAACGTGGAAGATCAGACAAAGTAAAGCTGGAAGTCGCGATTAGGTGAGGCAAATCGTAAGAGGAGACCAAGGAGGGAAGAAATTCCACAGGGCCTGGGACAGATTGAATTGGATTAACAGTGGGTTTTAATTTCAACAGTGATGCTGCGAGGAGGAGGAAGACTTGTAGGGTGGCCTATTTGGAACTTAGGGAGAACAGGATAGGAAAGTTGAGGAAAAAATAGTATAAGAACATAAGAAATAGGAGCAGGATTAGGCCATTTGGCCCCTCGAGCCTGCTCCACCATTCAATAAGATCATGGCTGATCTGATCATGGACTCAGCTCCACTTCCCCGCCCGATACCCATAACCCTTGACTCCCTTCTCATTCAAAAATCTGTCTTATCTCCACCTTAAATATATTCAATGACCCAGCCTCCACAGCTCTCTGGGGCAGAGAATTCCAAAGATTCACGACCCTCTGAGAGAAGAAATTCCTCCTCATCTCTGTTTTCAATGGGCAACCCCTTATTCTGAAACTATGCCCCCTAGTTCTAGATTCCCCCATGAGGGGAAACATCTTCTCTGCATCTACCATGTTCAGCCCCCTCAGAATCTTATGTGTTTCAATAATATCACCTCTCATTCTTCTAAACTCCAATGAGTATAGGCCCAACCTGCTCAACCTTTCTGCATAAGACAGCCCCTTCATCTCAGGAGTCAACCTAGTGAACCTTCTCTGAACTACCTCCAATGCAAGTATAGCTCTCCTTAAATAAGGAGACCAAAACTGTATGCGGTACTCCAGATGTGGTATCAATAAAATAGATAGAAATGTTACAATGGCAATCGAGAGACTGGAGACAAGAGATGAGAGAAGGATCACCCAATCGATGACAATCTTATTCGGTAGTGTTGGAGAGGTACAAGATGAGTGTCACCAGATACAGGATTCAAGTCTTATATAGATCTGGGGGGAACATTTTAATTGATAGGATTGTCCCATCTGGTTTACTGGCTGTTGAATTAATTTAGTCCTTGTACATTTTACAAGGTGCTTCACAGAAGCGTTATCAGGCAAAATTTGACACCAAGCCACATTAAGAGTTTTAATGAGCGACTTAAAGGAGTGAGAGAGGTAGAGGTGAGGAATGTCTAGAGCTTAGATTCCAGGCAGCTGAAGACACGGCTGTCAATGGGACAATTAAAATAGGGGTAGATTAATGGAAGGGAAATTTTCCCGTTTTCTATAAGGGGCATCCAATCCAATAGGCAAGTTGAAAATCAGCCCCATTATATGCCAGGAACAAATGATCTCCATTGCAGAGAAAAAGGACTCAAAGCAGAGAGACCAGCGGCCAGAATCAACAAAGCCTTTGTCCTGACTGTTACCTCATCGTGTGGGTGGTGTGTTGCTTTTATAGTAAGCATTCCTGTGTCGGCGAGGGATCTTGATGAAGGTGGGATGGGTTAGGAGCTAGAGTGAGAGGCTGGTCTTCAAACGCTAATGGCAAGGACCCCTTCAACCTATCAGACCGCCCTCACAGACAAAATAAAATGGTGAAACAAGTTAAACAGCATACCGCATAATTGTGGTTTTCAATTCCTTGAGTTGTTTAACATCAATAAACCAGCACGGGCTCGACAGGCCGAATGGCCTTTTGCCATGCTATGATTCTATGATTGTAGCTGGAAGCTCAATGCTTGCTCCTTGTTCCCTTTAGGGATGTGCACAGTCTGCCTACCTCGTCGACAGTCTCTGGGATTACTCCACATTCCTGCTGAAGGACTGGGAGTCCATGACGGCTTTATTGTTGGGGGGTGAAGACCTTGAGGAGGAAGGTAAGGAAGCTGTTTGAGGAGCGAGTCTTGAATTCTTGCAGTCGGTTCAGAATACATGCATTCAAAAAGTGCTTTTGTTTTCCAGCCTTAACTAACCTACAGAAAAAAGCGCTGGTTGAAATTATGCTGAGCTCAATACGCCAAGCTGCTGAAGGTCATCCTCCTGCAGGCAGATGTTTAGGGAAAAAGGTTAGTCTCGTGTCACTTCACTTCCTAGTTCCATTGGAAAATGCCTTCATTTAAAACCCCACCTGGACTGGCATATAGTACACAACATGGGCTCAGCGTATTTTTAAATTTGTTCCTGGGATGTGGGCGTCGCTGGCAAGGCCAGCAGTTATTGGCCATCCCTAATTGCCCTTGAACCACTGCAGTCCGCGTGGTGAAGGTGCTCCCACAGTGTTGTTAGGGAGGGAGTTCCAGGATTTTAACCCAGTGACGATGAAGGAATGGCGATATATTTCCAAGTCAGGATGGTGTGTGACTTGCAGGGGCACATAGAAAATAGGTGCAGGAGTAGGCAATTCTGCTCTTCGAGCCTGCACCACCATTCAATAAGATCATGGCTGATCATTCACCTCAGTAGCCCTTTCCTGCTTTCTCTCCATACCCCTAAATTCCTTTAGCCGTAAGGGCCATATCTAACTCCCTCTTGAATATATCCAATGAATTGGCATCAACAACTCACTGCGGAAAGGAATTCCACAGGTGAGCAACTCTCTGAGTGAAGAAGTTTCTCCTCATCTCAGTCCGAAATGGCTTACCCCTTATTCTTAGACTTTGTCCCCTGGTTCTGGACTTCCCCAACATCGGGAACATTCTTCCTGCAACTAACCTGTCCAGTCCCGTCAGAATGTTATATGTTTCTATGAGATCCCCCCTCATCCTTCTAAACTCCAGTGAATACAGGCCCAGTCGATCCAGTCTCTTCTCATATGTCAGTCCTGCCATCCCGGGAATCAGTCTGGTGAACCTTCGCTGCACTCCCTCAATAGCAAGAACGTCCTTCCTCAGATTAGGAGACCAAAACTGAACATAATATTCCAGGTGAGGCCACACCA
>NC_091986.1:203438388-203674236 GCF_044704955.1 Pristiophorus japonicus
ATAAGACAAGCAGCGCAAACACAGAGGAAGACTGGGAGTGAATTATAGTCAACAGAACACAGCAAGAGACTCCGTTGTAGTTACTCGGAGGGCTACCGCCGAGGTTTCAAGGAACAGATCGTTGACTATCGCCTTGTTAAGTATTACTTTTATGTACTGGATTTAAACCACTTAATAAAATCTGTTGTGCTTATAAAAAATATACCTGTACCCAGCGTGATTTGTTGTGGTCACGGACAAGTCTGTTATGTCAGATGAAGCTGACTATAACAGATCTTACAAGTCTCTGAGCTAGTGCTTGCTAAAGTAAGGTCACGTTGCACAGTGTCACTTTAAGAGGAGCTGGTCGCACGCTTGTGTCATTATAATGATAACGATGAGCCAACACCAACTGGCATGTGCAGTGCGCGCCCCGGCCCTGTGCGTTGTCGGGCTGCAATCGGATTTCGAGGACAATAGTTCTCATGATTGAGAGGACAAATCCATTTTTTGACCTATTCCCTAACCGATGAGTTGAACCTCAGCGTAAATGGCGAAATCAACAAACCGTTCAAGTGGCAACTTACGTGGTGGATCAAAAATCTTTTCCGTCCAATAGTCAGGTATATTAGAATTGTGCTCGTCATTGCCCAGAAGTTTAACTTTAGCAAACAATCCTCTGTGGAATTCCAAATCTAACTCCTTCTGATGGATTTTGACAGTTCTGGATTTCCAGCTCTTAATTGACAAAGGCAAAACATAGTGAGACTTCTTCAATTTGTGACAGATAAGCGCACGAGGGAGAAAGGAACAGAACGTTTTGCGGATTGGGTTAGATGACAGGGGTAGGAGGAGGCTCGTGTGGAGCATAAACGGCAGCCTAGACCAGTTGGGCCAAATAGCCCGTTTCAGTTCTGTAGACTCGATGTAATTCGATGTACCAATGGCAACTTTTCAAATAAAACTGGATTATAAAGCAAATCATGAGCTATATGCCCCTCTAAGCCTTTAAGCTTAGGAAGATAGGAATATACGGGACTGAAAAAGGCTATTTAGGTCCATTTGACCTTCCCGAAAGTTGTAAAAGAGGTGATTGGAGCATGGGCAGATACAGCAGGAGCAGCGAGAGACTGTGGAGGGATGTGATTGGGGCCCAGGAGAGGCGGGCCAGGGCCAGGGGCCCAGGGCAGCACAGACCAGCCGATATGTGTGCACACTAGGTCCGTGCAGCAGAGCTGGTCTCCAGTCGACTCACCCTTGCCACTGGACCAAGACCTAGCTCTGTCAAGCCCATGTGGTGGCTGGTGTGCAACGGCCACCACACATTAAAAAAATCCACGCACAGGCATCTTCCACCCTTCAGGATGTAGTTCCGGATCTGCAATATTAGGTCCTTCATTGAAACACCTGTGAACTCATCCTTCTTTTGGCGTGGAAGCAAGTCATCCTCCTTTCCAGGGACTGTCTATGATGATGAAAAGAGGAAAGCCTGAAGTTAAAGAATCTGTGAAATTGCATAAAATCTACCTCCTCAGTTATTGTATCCAGGTATCTGTAGTCTAGCTGGTAGGAGATATTGTCCTTCTGCGTGCAGTTACTACTCCAAGAGACTATGTACTCCCCTAACCGTCCGGGGGAGATCTTAACATCTGTGGGTGGATTCATCTTGACTTTGAGAGATAATGCAAGCAGCGTTAATAAGTGAAGGTGTATTGTTTATAAACTGAAGACATACATGCCTCTTAACTTGACCTACCATTGACCTCCCAAAAAGAAGTAAAAACACGTTGGTTCAGAAATTGTAAATTGTCCACGATTTAAAATGGGTGCCCCATTCACTATCGCCCATTTTTTTCCCAGCGACAAAAGTTAAAATGACCCCCTTGGAGTTTTCTGTACTTACTGTGCCAAGTTGGCATCTCGAATAGAAGGCAAGGTGGCTTTAGAGGAATGAAATGAGTCTTGTGCCAGATAGATTGACGGGAAGCCAATATCACCCGACATGTTTTGCTTTAATGAATATGGAATTCCCAAATCTTTTGCTATTCATGGATCAGTGGGCCCAAGTTTCCACATGATTTGCGCCTGATTTTTAGGAGCAACTGGTGGAGAACGGACTATCTTAGAAATCGCAATTCTCCACATTTTTTTTTCTGCAGTTCTAGTCAGGTAGAACAGTTCTACTTTGGAACAGAATTTTTTCTTCAAAAGGGGGCGTGTCCGGCCACTGACGCCTGATTTCAAAGTTTCCACAGTGAAAACGTACTCCAAACTAACTTAGAATGGAGCAAGTGAAGATTTTTGTAGAACTGAAAAAACCTGTTCTACACATTAAAAAATCAGGCGCAGGTTACAAATTAGGCGTCCAGAACGAGGTGGGGGGGAGGGGAACTCATTAAATTCTACAATCAATCCTTATTTATACTTCTACAAATATTATACAAATAAATCCAACCTGAATAAACATTTATAAGCAAAGAAAAGATTAAATAAACCATCTTCCTACCTGTGTGAAAGTGCTTCAGCCATCGTTCGTTCTCGCGGGGGGGGAGCCGTTTCGTTCATTCCCGACGGCGGGCGGGGGTGGGGAGGGAAACGGCTGCCTCAACTTTGAGGCTTGCTGCAGGAAGCCTCAGTGCTGATGTGCTGATGGCAATGTGCTTTTATTCAAAAATGTTCAAAAATTAAACAGCTACAAAGAACTACAAAAATGGCCGAGTGCCAATGTTTCCTTCACACTGCGCATGTGCGAACGCTCCAACGCGCACGCGCAGCGTTGCCGGCAGGAAAAAAACGAATTTAAATAGTACCCGCCCCCTCCCACTTACAAAATCGGCGCGAGTGTAGGCTCCGCCCCCCTGGGCGCCGCGCCAAACAGACAAGGAGCTACAGAACGCTCCAGAATCGCGAGTTTTTTTTTAGGCGCCGTTTTAGGCACGAAAAATGGGCGCCCAGCTCGGAGGGGCGCCCGTTTTTTTATCGTGTGGAAACTTGGGCCCAGTATGCCTCGTAATATGGGCTTCATCATCATGAGCATGTCCTAACTTGCAGCAAGTCCTGTTCACCCGTCATCCTGTGATATAGAGCTCCCTCTAGTGGACTACTGTGGTAATGAGGAGAAATGTATTCACTCAGAGAGTTGTGAATTTTTGGAACTCTCTACATCAGATGGGTGTGGATGCTTGTCGTTGAGTATATTCAAGGCTGAGATCGATAGATTTTTGGTCTCTAAGGAAATCAAGAGATACGAGGATTGGGCGAGAAAGTGGAGTTGAGGTCGATGATCAGCCATGATCTTATTGAATGATGGAGCAGGCTTGAGGAATCGAATGGCCTACTTCTGTTCGTATTTCTAATTTAAATTGGCTCTCAGTTAAGCAATGCCATGATTTTAAAATCTCATTCTTGTTTTCACAACCTTCCATGGCCTCACCTCTCCCTATCTCTGTAACCTCCCCCAACCCTACAACCCTCCGAGATCTCTGCGCTCCCTCAATTCTGACCTCTTGAGCATCCTCAATTTTAATCGCTCCATCATTGGTGGCCATGCCTTCTGCTGCCAAGGCCCCAAGCTCTGGAATTCCTTCCCTAAACCCCTCTACTTCTCTTTCCTCCTTTAAGACACTTTATCAAACCTACCTCTTTGGCCATCTGTCCTAATATCTCCTCACGTGACTCAGCGTCAAATTTTGTTGGATAACACTCCTGTGAAATGCCGTTGGACGATTTGCTAAGTTAAAGGTGCTATATGAATGTAAGTTGTTGTTGTTGGTATTGACAATGACATGTTTTATGGAGCCACTGCTGATGATGTCACCGACAACAACCAACTTGTATTTATATAGCGCCTTTAACGTAGTGAAACGTTCCAAGGTACTTCACAGGAGTATTATGAGATACAAAATTTGACACCAAGCCACATAAGGAGAAATTAGGGCAGGTGACCAAAAGCTTGGTCAAAGAGGTAGGTTTTAAGGAGCGTCTTGAAGGAGGAAAGAGAGGGAGAGGGGCGGAGAGGTTTAGGCAGGGAGTTCCAGAACTTGGGGCCCAGGCAAAAGAAGGCACGGCCACCGATGGTTGAGTGATTATAATCAGGGATGCTCAGGAGGGCAGAATTAGAGGAGTGCAGACATCTCGGGGGGGTTGTGGGGCTGGAGCAGATTACAGAGATAGGGAGGGGCGAGGCCATGGAGGGATTTGAAAATAAGGATGAGAATTTTGAAATCGAGGCGTTGCTTAAACGGGAGCCAATGTAGGTCAGCGAGCACAGGGGTGAAGGATGAGTGAGACTTGGTGCGAGTTAGGACACGGGCAGCTGAGTTTTGGATCAACCTCTAATTTACGTAGGGTAGAATGTGGGAGGCCAGCCAGGAGTGCATTGAAATAGTCAAGTCTAGAGGTAACAAAAGCATGGGTGAGGAATGAAAAATAAATACAGGTACTTTATAACTGACTTCCTGGCAGCAGTAATACTGTGGACTCCTGGCGTAAAGTGCTTCCCTTATTAAAATTGGCACAGTCCAGGCATACTACAAATAAGTACAAGAGCAGAAGAATTTTTTCCCCTTTAACTTCACAGCTAGTAGAATTCCTGCCCAAAGCATTCGTTACAAAAGCTGGATTCTCTGTTAAATGAATGAAATAAATCTTGTGTAACATGGAAAACCCCCGGGGCAACGCATTAATTTACCAACTATTTTAATGACGCCAAAAATTATCTTGCGTCCCGTGAATCAAAATGCCTCATACATTTGGCCCCTGTTACACTGGGAAATGTGTATTTTGGAACTCACTGCCGTCATGCACAACTCCTGACATGATTAATTCCGCATGAAACTAACATCTGGATTACAGTTAATTACATTAGATTATGCTGACGTTAATAGGTTGAAATTACTCACTCGTTTCTTCCAAGCAAGCGAGGGCAGCTCCATCAACTGCAATTGTCCAAACAGTGGCCATTAGCAGGAAAGATGTAGCAAGCGCCATGATGGTGAGTCACAGAGAGCACAACCTGAGGAACAGTGTACAAATGAATTAAATTCCTCATGACGGATTTCATACTTCCTGTTCTATTTCTCACAGCTGGAGTACAGCCCTCTATTTTCTTACTTCCATTTGAGGCCCCCCATCATGTGTAAAAGAATATACCAATTGTTGAATAATTAGTTATTCTCAAAGGAGAATGATTATGAAACCAATATTGACCCATGACCATTTAACATACTTGTAGGAAATGCCTGATCTGCTATTTTAATAAAGCCGCTGACCCATTCAAAACATCTATATAATTTAAAGGCCTTGGGTGAGAATTCAACACATTTGCGCCTCCCATTAGCGCCCCTGGGGGGGGGGGGGGGCGTGGCGCTGTTAACGGTTCCCGCCTTACTGGGTGGGAGTTTAGCGGCAGCACTACGACTTTGAACCCCGATCTCCTGCGCCCGGAGATTGTGGCAACATCGCCGCGCGCATCGCCCCCTTAGCGCCCGGTCCCGAAATTCACTTTCGTCCCCGGCAGCAGCGCCGGGCCTAAACACCGGCAGCTGCAGGAGGGGTGGAAACGGGTGGGCCGGCCAATATCGGAGGGAAAATTAAAGGCGAGGTGGCCGAGTGAAAACAAACCAAAAAAAACTTACCTTTTTGCTGGCGCTGCTGATCCGGTTTCTGCGCAGGGTCCTGGTCTGCGATCGCTCAGCCCGACACTCTGCTTGACAGCCGGGCTGATCGCGCGGCGCCCCCGCTCCATGATGCTCCTGGTAGGTCCCTCTTTAATTTGTAGAGTCGACAGCGTGGGCCCGTCCCTTTAAGCGAGCGAAGAGCCCCTCGGACACGGTAGCGCTACACGGCCCACGGTAGTGCAACGCGGCTGAAGTGTCCGCCCCATTAGCGCCCCAGGAAAGAAGTGGGGCACTCAATTTAGTGCTCCTTCCTTCCGGGGGCCATAACTCAAATTTTTGGAGAGAGGTGGGGTGGGGGGGGGGGGGGGGGGGGTGGCGGGGGGGGGGAGGAAAACTTCACCGCCTGAGTTATGGGTTCCACCAGTTTCCTTGGGGTCAATTTTGCCCATGCCCGTTTTCTGGCGTATTGCCAGAGTTACAACCGTTTTTCTAGGCCAGAAATGCAGCAGAAATATTTTGCCAAAGTTTCCCCGATATATAATTTAAATTTGGCACCGAGCAGCGTGCCTAGTCACCTCAGGGAGTGGAGCCTGCTGTCTGCGCCGAAAAAAACAATGCCTTCTGCGCATGCGCATCAAAAAAAGTGACGCAATCAACAGACTTTTTAAACCTCAAACTTGGCATCAACTACTTCTTAATTTATCCTACTTCTCTCCTGCTCTTCCCATCCTTGGTTGGTGCGCAGCACTGTGGACTTTGGCCCTCCACCTAGCTTTGTCAATTAAAACAAATCTCATTAAAGGAGTTGAAGTGGGTTCTGTTGAGAGTAATGGACATCCTGGAGTGATTCCAAGGTGGCAATTTTCAGTGATGGCTCAGCAACTTTTACAGCCATTTATAACGATCACTTAAAGCCCGAGATGGAACGCTAACTTGAGGTCACTTTCAGGTATTGGCTCTTCTACCTCCCGTGGCATTGCTTACTTTCAGTGCGAGGATACACTTTTATGTTATGTAACTTGGGATGCATCATCAAGGCCATTCATTTATACTGAATGAATAGGTCAAGTTACATTTTTATTACAGATCAGTGAATGGGTATTTGTGGTATTTTTGGCCTTGGATCCCACATTTATTATACGTATTTGCATCAAAACTGTAAATATGTGGTCTTGATTACGTGTTTTTAAAGGCCACAATACACAGGAAGATTAGCTGGGATCGTGTTCCAGCTCACAGGTAACAAGGAGGTTGCCTCCGAGTCAAACCCTTATGGGTTCAAGTCCTGCTTTTGAGCACAAAATCCAGGGTAATGCTTCAGTGCAGTACTAAGGGTGCGCTGCACTTTTGGAGGTGTTGTCTTTCGAATGGGACATTAAACCAAGGCCACGGTGGGTGTAAAAGACCCCATGGCACTATTCGAAGAAGAGCAGGTGAGTTCTCCCTCGTATTCTGGCTAATATTTATCCCTCAACCAACATCACTAATACAGATTATCTGGTCATTTAACATATTGCTATTTGTGGGACCATTCTTTGCGCAAATTAGATGCCACATCTCCTACATTGAACTTCATTGGCTGTGAAGCACCATGGAACATCCTGCACTCCTGAAAAGTGCTCAATTACTTTTTACTTGAGCCTCGAGAAAGAACATGGGCAGGCGCTTTGACCTTGGGAGGTACATGACTAAGCCTACTCTGGCCTCACCTGACTGTCACACCGGCACAGTTCCCAGCAGGAGCCACGAGATAGTCACCAGGAGTTGAACTTCCTAGCCCAGTGGTCCTGACGCCAATTGTAACTTCGACAGCACCACCCAAACCAGCGATTTCTTCCGACAAGGGCAGCATGGCAACACCATCACCTCCAAGTTCCCCTATAAGTCACACACCGTCCTGACTTGGAAATATATCACCGTTCCTTCATCGTCATTGGGTCAAAATCCTGGAACTCCCTCCCTAACAGTTTCTATAGGAGAACCATCACCACACGGACTGAAGCAGTTCAAGAAGGCAGCTCACCACCACCTTCTCAAGGGAAATTAGGGATAGGCAATAAATGCTGACCTTGCCAGCGACGCCCACATCCCATGAACATATTTAAACTTGCCACCCTAGGGATTGAAACATGAGGGATGGGATCAGCTAACTCACCACGGGCCAACCATCAAACCTAGGACCTTCCTGGTTTGTGTAGAGCAATGGTACGAATGAAAATGAGTTAACTGACTGAATGGAAATTAGGAAAGCAAAGAGAGAGCATGAAAACATTTTGGCAAGTAAAATCAAGGAAAACCCAAAGATGTTTTATAAATATATTAAGAGCAAGAGGATAATTAAAGAAAGAATAGGACCTATTAGAGACCATGGGCTCAAATTTCCCCAAGAGTTGCCCGTTTTTTTGGGAGTAAGTAGCTTTTTTTGGAGTAACTTAAAAATCGCAAATTTCCCCATTTAACTTGCTCCAGTGTAAGTCAGTTAGTTCGTTTTCTAGTTTAGTTTGTTCTCTCCAAAAGGGGGCGTGACAAGCCACTTACAGGCCATAGAAGCAAATTTGGCCAGCTGAAGGATACTCCAAACTAACTTAGGCCAGTATATGTGGCCACTTTTGTAGGCACAGAAAAACCTTACCTACATTTAAGAAATCAGCGCAGGTAGCCAGAGATAGTGGGGGGTTGGTGGGGAAGGTGAGTTAGAGGATTCTAAAGCACTAAAGACCTTCACAACATCAACACAACATCACGACATTTTCAGCACAACAGCTGCACAACATCAAAAATAAATGAAAGAGAAATCAGCTATTGAAAATAGAGCAGTCCTACCTTGCCGACTGCAGAATGCATTGGCTAGCCCTCCCGCCAAGGCTAGGGGCAGCAGACACGCATGACTGTAGGGGTGAGGGAATTTTACTTTTTACAGTTGTCCCTAAATGTTGCATGGTCCTAATGGAGCATGATTCAGTTTTAATGCAAAATATATTTTATTTGATATTTTACAGTGCATTTCAATGACAACAACAACAACAACAGCAAAGAAAGGCTGCACCCATCCCTCATCCACATCTCGGGGAAAGTGCATTTCCTCATAGGATCAGTGATGGTGGTGGTGGTGGGGGGGGGGGGGGGGGGGAGGGGGTGTTGGGGGCCCGGCTTGGGTCTGACCGGTGGCTGGTGCGTGGATTGGAGTGGTATTTGAGTATCCGACCTTTGTGCCTTTATTGCAGAAGTTAGCTCCCTCATGGCATCTGCCATCGTTTGCACACCCTCTGAAATGCCCGCCCTCACTTCCCATCTCAGTGCTGAGATTTCACCCGACAGTGTCGCTACCTCATCACGCACCCCACTGACGGCCGCCAAGAGCGATCTTGTGAGGGCATTGGTCTCCTCACCCAATGACACAACCTGATTAACCTCTGCTGAGGGCTGCATCTCAGGAGAGACTGGTCGGCTTCTCTTTCCCCTTGCTGTGGGTCTGCCTAGTGGTACCCCTCCAGTGTGAGGCACAGGTTGGGACGGTGGGGGATTGGGTGTCCCAACATGCATTTCACCACCGCCACTGGGACCCGCAACCTCGGAAGGTGTGAACCCATGGAATGTCACCGAGGAGCTCATGGAGGTTTCTGGCAGTGTGATGCCCTGTACTATGGACTGATCCATATCATGGTCAGCATTCTCCCGTGAACACATTTCCATGGACCCCTCCTCCCCCACCCGCCTTGGAATGGAGCGCATGCATCTGGATCCTCTGGTGGATCTTCAGGATGTTGAGGAGTGTCTTCTTCTTCTGCAAAATACAACAGAACAATCAAATGGTTAGCAGCACAGGAGGGGGCAGTTTGAGTGGCATGAGTAGTCTGATGCGTAGCAGGCCAGTCAGCAGGTTGATTTGAAGGGCGACTATGCATTTTAATGACTCACCCTCACCCTCGCGTGTGGGTCCAGCTTGTGCAGAGCTGATTCTTTTTCTGCCGGTGCGACTCAGCAAGGCAGTGACCCTCTGTTCCAGGGGCGACAGTTGGTGCAGATTTGGCAGACCTCCTCCTGTTCTAGTTCTCTCCCTTTTGTTGTGGGCCAGTTTCTTCTGCAAAGATGAAAATATTAATTTTCAGACATGGTGCGCTTCTGATGGGTGGGACACATATAGATAGTCACATTTTCAATTGCAATTCAATTTAAAGATGAAGATATTACTTACACTCATTACTTGACCAACGTCCTACCGTTTCTTCTTGCACTGGC
Organism: Pristiophorus japonicus; assembly: GCF_044704955.1. NCBI lineage: Eukaryota > Metazoa > Chordata > Chondrichthyes > Pristiophoridae > Pristiophorus > Pristiophorus japonicus. The sequence goes on from NC_091986.1 coordinate 203,448,225, forward strand.
TTCCAGATCTTGTGGTATTGACCCCTGCGGCGTATTCTTCTGCAACTAGGTTCCATCTTCTTCTCATTTCCTTGGGTGAAACTTTTGTGGGACCACTCTTGCTGATATCCAGCTCCAGCCATTTCTCCTCAATGACCGTCACTAGTTTCTCCACTTCCTCATGGAGGAAATTCTTTGTTCTTGTTGCACGCTCTTGCGCCATTCGTGTATTGGACTTACACTCAGGTAATGTTCAAAAATCACAGTTCTCACCTTTCTTCCACCTATCCAGCACTCCTTTCCACTCCCTCAGCAACACACACATCACTATTTAAACCTTACCTTTATATGTGGTCCATTACCAATGATACTGAGGATGCTCTCCCTTTAAATGGCCGAGTGCCAAGCTTCCTGTTGAACTGCGCATGCGCACACGCTGAAACGCTCATTGCACATGCGCGTACGCTCAAACAGAAATGCGCCCCCCCCTGCCGGCTGCGCTGAGCAAGTGCGGCCCAAGCTCCGCCCCCCGCAGGCTCTGCAGCGCCACGCCGATGGATCGGGACGACGAGGGAGCAGCCAAGTTAACAGGTACATTTTTGGCACTTTTTTTGCCCCAAAAAGTCAGCGTGCCATCCCTAACTACGCCGCTCTAAGCGGCTGGGGAAATTTGGGCCCCATAAAGGTAATGTGTGTGTGGAGGTGGAAGATGTGGGTTTGGTTCTTAATGAATACTTTGCATCTGTTTTCACAAAAGAGAGGGACGATGCAGATTTTGGAGGAGAAATGTGAAATATTAGATGAAATAAACATAGTGATAGAGGAAGTATTTAGGGGTTTAGCAGCTCTGAAAGTAGACAGATCCCCAGGCCTGGATGAAACGTAACCCAGGCTGTTAAAAGAGGAAAAAGCAGAGGCTCTGACCATCATTTTCCAATCCTCTCTGGCTACAGGTGTGGTGCTGGAGGACTGAAGGAATTCAAACTTTATACCTTTGTTTAAAAAGGGAGAAAGGGACAGACCGAGTAATTACGGGCCAGTCAGCCTAACCTCGGTCAACCTAACCTCGGTCAGCCTAACCTCGGTCAGCCTAACCTCGGTGGTGGGAAAGTTACTGGAAAAAATTCTGAGGGACAGAAAAAATCTTCATTTAGAAATACATGGATTAATTAAGGATAGTCAGCATGGATTTGTTAAGGAACAGTTGTGACTGACTAAATTGATTGAATTTTTTGAGGAGGTAACAAGGAGGGTCGATAAGGATAGTGCATTTGATGTAATGTAGAGCAACAAAGGGGCCTTAGAGTGCATGTCCACAGATCCCTGAAGGTAGCAGGCCAGGTAGATAAGGTGGTTAAGAAGGCATACGGAATACTTGCCTTTATTAGAATAGGGAGGTTATGCTTGAACTGTATAAAACTCTAGTTAGGCCACAGCTAGAGTACTGCATGCAGTTCTGGTCACCACATTACAGGAAGGATGTGATTGCACTAGAGAGGGTACAGAGGAGATTTACGAGGATGTTGCCTGGACTGGAGAATTTTAACTATGAGGAAAGTTTGGATAGGCTGGTTTTGTTTTCTTTGGAACAGAGGGCGCTGAGGGGTGACCTTACTGAGGTGTATAAAATTATGAGGGCCCTAGATAGAGTGGATAGGAAGGACCTATTTCCCTTAGCAGAGGGGTCAACAACCAGTGGGCATAGATTTAAAGTAATTGGTAAGAGGTTTAGAGGGGAATTGAGGGGAAATTTCTTCATGCAGAGGGTTGTGGGGGTCTGGAACTCACTGCCTGAAAGGGTGATAGAGGCAGAAACCCTCACCGCATTTAAAAAGTACTTGGATGTGCACTTGAAGTGCCGTAACCTACAAGGCTACAGAGCAAGAGCTGAAAAGTGGGATTAGGCTGGATAGCTCTTCGTCGGCCGGCAGGAACATGATGGGCCAAAATGACCTCCTTCCGAGCTGTAAATTCCTCTGATTCTATGAATCATTTGTGGAAGCATTTATTGCCGGTACACCCCTTAAGACATTTGCATAACTTCCTATCTGTTATGTATTTAACTCTTGGCAACCTGTATCACACACCACCACCAGAGGGCCTACCTGTTGGAGTCCCAAGAGATCCCAGCATCCCTTGGGAGCACTGTATATAAGCAGGCCACCCACGAGGTACCTGCACTCTGGAGTATAATTAAAGGAGCTAAGGTCACACTTACTCATTGCTTCCGGTACTCAGTTTCATCCTTTATTATGAACATAACACTATGCTATCGCCCTGCAGCATTTCATTATAGTAAACAGGCTGCATACATGATGGTTTTCATTAATGTTAACGCTATTTAGTTTAAACAAGCTAGAATCTGTGTTAAGAAAGCACAGGAGGAATATATGTGAATGCATTAAAAATGGTGCGTGGAACACGGAAGGTTAAGAGGTGTTTTAATAGAAGTGTTCAGAATTATGAGGGGTTTTGATTGAGCCAATAGGGAGAAACTGTTTCCAGTGACAGAAGGGTCATAGAGTTAAGATAATTGGTAAAAGAACTAGAGGGGAGATGAGAAGAATGTTTTTTCCACACAGCGAGCTATTGTGATCTGGAATGAAAAGGCGGTGAAAGCAGATTCAATCATAACTTTCAAAAGGGAATTTGGATATTTCTTGAAAAGGAAAGATTTTGCAAGGTTGCGTGGAAGAGCAGGGGAGTGGGACTAACTGGAAAGCTCTTTCAAAGAGCCTGCATAGGTACGATGGGCCGAATGCCTTCCTTCTGTGATGTATGATTCTATGAAAGGATAGAACCTCGTAGTGCATTCATTCTACAGCATTACATCAGAAAGGATACATTTCTAAGGAATCATTTTACGCACCAAAAATGACACAACTGGCAGGATGCCACTGATAGCATCTGCTAAGGCCACAAACAATCTTGGCAACATGTCACAGTGCTTAACCGCACACACACAGAGCTCTGTTCACACCATCCTAATGCCTGTTACTATTATACTTTTTAAATCCAGATTCTAAAATAACTTATGCCACTTTAAGTTTACTTTACTAAGGCCTCTCGATTATGACTATTTATCACCCTTCACGGATCCACACGCGATGACAGGCAAGTGGTTGTCCGTGAACATTTAGAAAGACTGAACCAAAATGTTTCGTGGACCACCTGGGAATGTTTCAAATTATGCCTGGCACCCTCTACACTGCAGAGGGGAGTGTGCCCACCTCCTAAGGGTGGTGCAAGGCTCATGTCCACATTCGATTCAGGAGGTCTCACACCCAAGTTAACCTGTAAGGAATGTGCCACTATGACGCAGGCGCCAATCTGCATTGGCACAAACTGTGCCATAGGTAACGAGATAATGTATAGTGCCCGCTTGCTAGGAGGTATTGATATAATTTATAGCGCCCGCTAGCTAGGAGGTATTGATATAATTTATAGCGCCCGCTAGCTAGGAGGTATTGATATAATGTACAGCGCCCACTATCTAGGAGGTATTGATATAATTTATAGCGCCCGCTAGCTAGGAGGTATTGATATAATGTATAGTGCCCGCTAGCTAGGAGGTATTGATATAATTTATAGCGCCCGCTAGCTAGGAGGTATAGGGAGCGGTATTGAGAGAGAAGATCTGTGAAGGAACGCCATCTTGAGCTCCATATGGCTGACTGAGATCTCACAAATAAATATAGAGTTAAGTTGAACTAAGAGTGTTCAAGAGACTATAAAATACATGGTGTCAGAAGCGGAGACTTCCGATCTTTGGTCGAACGCATCTACGACCGGAATATTGGAACTGTAAGACTTTTTTGAGCCGATCGAAACCGACGTTAAGCAGTGCAGAGCGTGCTTCCTACACATCGCGCGTGGATCCGTGAAGGGTGTTAAATAGTCATAAGCTTGTAAAATAATCTAGAGGCATTAGTAAAGTAAACTTAAAGTGGCATAAGTTATTTCAGAGTCTGGATTATAAAAGTATTTCTATAATTACATGGCCATGATATTTTACTACTAGACTTGTTCTAGTCCTCTGGGTATTTGAACTGTATACATGTATGTGACAAACTCAAACTGTAGCGAGCCATCATGACCACCACGGTGCCAACTCCTGCACACATTCCTTTCCCATCTACATTGCAGATGACTGGTGATTTGAAAGCCAATTGGAAAACATTCAAACAGCTGTGGGACAGCTATGAAATTATCACGAATATTGAGTAAAAAACAGAAAGAGTTAGGGTTGCAACATTTATCACTGCCATTGGCAGCGATGCCCTAGATATCCACAATAATCTTCCCTACAAATCAGAGGAAGACAAGCAGGAAATTGAGATTATTTTGAAGCTCTGGGAAGAGCACTGTAAAGGTAAAACCAACATCATCTATGAATAGTACCAGTTTAACAACTATGTACAAGGAGATGAGCAGTTTGACAGATATCTCGTGACAATGAGAAAGCTAGCATCGTCATGTGATTTCGCCAATTTGAGGGAGGATTTCATCAGAGACCGCATAGTCTGCGGAATATCTGATAACACTCTGCGTAAGAGGCTGTTACAAGAATCAAGCCTAACACTCGATAAATGTGTGATGCTCCGTAAAGCTACAGAGGCCACAGTTGCGCAAATGAAATCCACGAAGCTCACTAAAACAGACTCTGAAAGAATTCACAAAGAGTTCACGTACAATTGCAGATATTGTGGCAAAAGACATATGAGCTATCAAAAATGAAATGCCTAGCATATAGGAAGATCTGCACAAGTTGCGGCAAACTAAATCACTTTTTTCAAAAGTACAGGCAGAGTGGATCGAGACAGAAGTCTACACATAACGCTAAATATAAAGGCAAGCCAAAAGTTCATGCACTATATGAAGTGAGTTATGATTCTGATTTAGAAATAGAGAAACATAGAAATATAGAAAATAGGTGCAGGAGTAGGCCATTCAGTCCTTCGAGTCTGCATCAGCATTCAATAAGATCATGGCTGAACATTCACCTCAGTATCCCTTTCCTGCTTTCTCTCCATACCCTTCAGCTGTAAGGGCCATATCTAACTCCCTCTTGAATATATCCAATGAACTGGCATCAACAACTCTATGCAGTGGAGAACCCACAGGTTACCAACTCACTGAGTGAAGAAATTTCTCCTTATCTCAGTCCTAAATGGCTTACCCCTCATCCTCAGACTGTGACCCTTGGTTCTGGACTTCCCCAACATCGGGAACATTTTTCCTGCATCTAACCTGTCCAGTCCCATCAGAATTTTATATATTTCTATGAGATCCCATCTCATCCTTCTAAACTCCAGTGAATACAGGCCCAGTCGATCCAGTCTCTCCTCATATCTCAGTCCTGCCATCCCGGGAATCAGTCTGGTGAACCTTCGCTGCAAGTCCCCTGGTCCTAATGAAATGCATCCCAGGGTATCTCTTTTAATAACCTACATCCCAGGGTATTAAAAGAGATGGCGGAAGTTATAGCAGATGCATTCGTTATAATCTACCAAAATTCTCTGGACTCTGGGGAGGTACCAGCGGATTGGAAAGCAGCTAATGTAACACCTCTGTTTAAAAAAGGGGGCAGACAAAAGGCAAGTAACTATAGGCCAGTTAGTTTAACATCTGTAGTGGGGAAAATGCTTGAAGCTATCATTAAGGAAGAAATAGCGGGACATCTAAATAGGAATAGTGCAATCAAGCAGACGCAACATGGATTCATGAAGGGGAAATCATGTTTAACTAATTTACTGGAATTCTTTAAGGATATAACGAGCATGGTGGATAGAGGTGTACTGATGGATGTGGTGTATTTAGATTTCCAAAAGGCATTCGATAAGGTGCCACACAAAAGGTTACTGCAGAAGATAAAGGTACGCGGAGTCAGAGGAAATGTGTTAGCATGGATCGAGAATTGGCTGGCTAACAGAAAGCAGAGAGTCGGGATAAATGGGTCCTTTTCGGGTTGGAAATCGGTGGTTAGTGGTGTGCCACAGGGATCGGTGCTGGGACCACAACTGTTTACAATATACATAGATGACCTGGAAGAGGGGGACAGAGTGTAGTGTAACAAAATTTGAAGATGACACAAAGATTAGTGGGAAAGCGGGTTGTGTAGAGGACACAGAGAGGCTGCAAAGAGATTTAGATAGGTTAAGCGAATGGGCTGAGGTTTGGCAGATGGAATACAATGTCGGAAAATGTGAGGTCATCCACCTTGGGAAAAAAAACAGTAAAAGAGAATATTATTTGAATGGGGAGAAATTATAACATGCTGCGGTGCAGAGGGACCTGGGGGTCCTTGTGCATGAATCCCAAAAAGTTAGTTTGCAGGTGCAGCAGGTAATCAGGAAGGGGAATGGAATGTTGGCCTTCATTGCGAGAGGGATGCAGTACAAAAGCAGGGAGGTCCTGCTGCAACTGTACAGGGTATTGGTAAGGCCGCACCTGGAGTACTGCATGCAGTTTTGGTCACCTTACTTAAGGAAGGATATATTAGCTTTGGAGGGAGTACAGAGACAATTCACTCGGCTGATTCCGGAGATGAGAGGGCTACCTTATGATGATAGATTGATAGATTGAGTAGACTGGGTCTTTACTCGTTGGAGTTCAGAAGGATGAGGGGTGATCTTATAGAAACATTTAAAATAATGAAAGGGATAGACAAGATAGAGGCAGAGAGGTTGTTTCCACTGGTCGGGGTGACTAGAACTAGGGGGCACAGCCTCAAAATACAGGGGAGCCAATTGAAAACCGAATTGAGAAGGAATTTCTTCTCCCAGAGGGCTGTGAATCTGTGGAATTCTCTGCCCAGGGAAGCAGTTGAGGCTAGCTCATTGAATGTATTCAAATCACAGATAGATAGATTTTTAACCAATTAAGAGTTATGGGGAGCGGGCGGGTAAGTGAAGCTAAGTCCACGGCCAGATTAGCCATGATCTTGTTGAGTGGCGGAGTAGGCTCAAGGGGCTAGATGGCCTACTCCTGTTCCTAATTTTTATGTTCTTATGTTCTTGCACTCCCTCAATAGCAAGAACGTCCTTCCTCAGATTAGGAGACCAAAACTGAACACAATATTCCAGGTGAGGCCTCACCAAGGCCATGTACAACTGCAGGATGACCTCCCTGCTCCTATACTCAAATCCCCTAGCTATGAAGGCCAACATACCATTTGTCTTTTTCACCGCCTGCTGTACCTGCATGCCAACTTTCAATGACTGATGTACCATGACATCCAGGTCTCGTTGCACCTCCCCCTTTCCTAATCTGCCACCATTCACATAATATTTTGTCTTCATGGTTTTGCCACCAAACTGGATAACCGCTCATTTATCCACATTATACTGCATCTGCCATGCATTTGCCCACTCACCGAATCTGTCCAAGTCACCCTGCAGCCTCTGAGCATCCTCCTCACAGCTCACACCACCATGTAGCTTAGTGTCATCTGCAAATTTGGAGATATTACACTCAATTCCTTCATCTCAATGATTGATGTATATTGTAAATAGCTGAGGTCCCAGCACTGAGCCCTGTGGCACCCCAATAGTCACTGCCTACCATTCTGAAAAAGACCTGTTTATCCCGACTCTCTGCTTCCTGTCTGCCAACCACTTCTCTATCCACGTCAATACATTACCCCCAATACCATGTGCTTTAATTTTGCACACTAATCTCTTGTGTGGGACCTTGTCAAAAGCCTTTTGAAAGTCCAAATACGCCACATCCACTGGTTCTCCCTTGTCCACTCTTCCAGTTACATCCTCAAAAAATTCTAGAAGATTTGTCAAGCATGATTTCCCTTTCATAAATCCATTTTGACTTGGACCGATTCTGTCACTGCTTTCCAAATGCGCTGCTATTTCATCTTTAATAATTGATTCCAATATTTTCCCCACTACCAATGTCAGGCTAACCAGTCTATAATTCCCCTTTTTCTCTCTCCCTCCTTTTTTTAAAAAGTGGGGTTACATTAGCTACCCTCCAGTCCATAGGAACTGATCCAGAATCGATAGACTGCTGGAAAATTATCACCAATGCATCCACTTTTTCTAGAGCCACTTCCTTAAGTACTCTGTGATGCAGACTATCAGGCCCTGCGGATTTGTCTGCCTTCAATCCAATCAATTTCCCTAACACAATTTCCTGACTAATAAGGATTTCCTTCAGGTCCTCCTTCTCACTAGACCCTCGGTCCCCTAGTATTTCCGGAATGTTATTTGTGTCTTCCTTCGTGAAGACAGAACCAAAGTATTTGTTCAATTGGTCTGCCATTTCTTTGTTCCCCATTATAAATTCACCTGATTCTGACTGCAAGGGACCTATGTTTGTCTTCACTAATCTTTTTCTCTTCACATATCTATAGAAGCTTTTGCAGTCAGTTTTTATGTTCCCAGCAAGCTTCCTCTCATACTCTATTTCCCCCCCTCCTAATTAAACCTTTTTCCTCCTCTGCTGAATTCTAAATTTCTCCCAGTCCTCAGGATTGCTGCTTTTTCTGGCCAATTTATATGTCTCTTCCTTGGATTCAACACTGTCCTTAATTTCCCTTGTTAGCCACGGTTGAGCCACCTTCCCTGTTTTATTTTTACTCCAGACAGGGATGTACAATGGTTGAAGTTCATCGATGTGATCTTTAAATGTCTGCCATTGCCTATCCACCGTCAACCCTTCAAGTATCATTCGCCAGTCTATTCTAGCTAATTCATGTCTCATACCATCGAAGTTACCTTTCCTAGTCTCTGAATTAACTGTGTCACTCTCCATCTTAATAAAGAATTGTACCATATTAAGGTCACTCTTCCCCAAGGGGCCTCGCACAACAAGATTGCTAATTAGTCCTTTCTCATTACACATCACCCAGTCTAGGATGGCCAGCCCTCTAGTTGGTTCCTTGACATAATGGTCTAGTACATCCCTAATACACTCCAGAAAATCCTCCTCCACCGTATTGCTACCAGTTTGGTTAGCCCAATCTATATGAAGATTGTAGTTTCCCATGATAATTGCTCCACCTTTATCGCACACATCCCTAATTTCTTGTTTGATGCTGTCCCCAACCTCACTACTACTGTTTGGTGGTCTGTACACAACTCCCACTAACGTTTTCTGCCCTTTGGTATTGCACAGTTCTACCCATACAGATTTTACATCATCCAAGCTAATGTCCTTCCTTACTATTGCGTTAATTTCCTCTTTAACCAGCAACGCTACCCCATCTCCTTTTCTTTTCTGTCTATCCTTCCTGAATGTTGAATACCCCTGGATGTTGAGTTCCCAGCCTTGATCACCCTGGAGCCATGTCTCCGTAATCCCAATTATATCATATTCGTTCATAGCTGCCTGCGCAGTTAATTCGTCCACCTTATAACGAATACTCCTCGCATTGAGGCACAGAGCCTTCAGGCTTGTCTTTTTAACACATTTTGCCCCTTTAGAATTTTGCTGTAATGTGGCCTTTTTTGACTTTTGCCTTGAGTTTCTCTGCCCTCCACTTTTACTTTTCTTCTTTGTATCTTTTGCTTCTGCCCCCATTCTACTTCCCTCTGTCTCTCTGCATAGATTCCCATTTCATGACTGTAAAGATGCTTGGAAAAGTTGATCGCACAATCAAGGACAAAGCTGACAGAAAGTATCCTAATAAGATTATGGCTACTTTCTGCATTAAAGGTCAAATGGTAAAAATGCAAATAAATTGTGGGGCCACATGTAATGTGCTACCTCTTAGATACTTACCTAAAGGCGTAAAGATAAAAGAATCTAAGACAATACTGTCACTATATGACAACCATGCAACCATTCCAGTGGTAGGGACTTCTAACGTGCCACTGGAAAATACAAAGACCAAGCAAAAGTACATTGTGCCCTTTGTGATCATTGAGGGCCAAAGTGCACCACTGATGGGCTCACGCACTGCTCAACAGCTACAACTGCTAAAAGTGCAGCATCAGAATATCGCGGTGATAAATGAACCTCGCGAATTGCAAACTACGAACAAGGCAAAGATCTCGCTAGCATCAAAAACTGATGCCAGCAATACGTATCCAGATGTGTTTAAGGGACTTGGACACATGCCAGGGACAGTTCCCCTTTAACCCTTGAACTTAATGAATCAGCGACACCAGCTGTAGTGACACCCAGACGGGTGCCAATAGCAATCAAACAAATGCTAAAAGAGGAACTAGATAGTTTGGAAAAATGACTAATCATCACGAAAGTGGTTGAACCGACGGACTGGGTATCCAGTCTAGTGACTGTGCAAAAACCAGATGGAAAGATACAAGTATGTATCGACCCTCAACACCTGAACAATGCCCTGAAACATGGACACTATCCACTTCCTGTGATCGATGACATCTTGCTGCAGATGTCAAATGTAAAGGTCTTCACTAAAGCAGACTGCAAGGAGGGTTTCTTGCAATGTGAACTAAACAGTGTCCTCCTACCTCACGACCTTCCAGACTCCACGGGGGATGATATCGATATAATGGAATGATATTTGGCATCAGACCTGCCCCAGAAATCTTCCAGCAGAAGCTAGACCAGAATGTTGAGGGTCTAGATGGAGTCTACAAGATTGCAGATGATATCTTGATCACTGGATGGGGTGATACACTTAGAGGCCAATCAGAATCATGACACAAACTTACGCAAATTCATGCAGAGATGCTGCTCACACTGGTGTTGAGAGCACTCTTCGACGTGCCAGAGAATCCGTTTACTGGCCAGGACTGAACAGTGACATAAAAGACTATGTTTCAAAGTGTGAAACATGTAACACCTATCAATCGAGCCAACCAAAAGGACCATTGATAGGTCACGATCTCCCTCAGAGACCATGGGAAAATATTGGTTGTGACATAGTCACACTCGATAGCAAAGACTACTTATGCACAGTGGACTACTACTCGAACTATTTTGAGATAGGCAATCTGCATGGAAAGAAAGATGCCATTGTCATCATCAAACACCTCAAGAAACACTTCTCCAACCACGGTATTCCAGACAAGATTCAATCAGACAATGGACCTCCCTTCAACTCTCAACAGTCCACAAACTTTGCCACAGAATATGGATTCGATCACGCAACAAGCTCATTAGAATATCCACAAAGCAACAAAAAGGTTGAGAACGCGGTTAAGCTCACAAAGCGGTTAATCAAGAAGACAAAGAAAGACCGTGGTGACTGCTACATGAAACTTCTCATCTGGCAAAACACACCAACTGAAGGCCTTGATAGTTCGCCAGCGCAACGCTTGCTTGGTCGCCGCATAAAGACAAACATCCCAATCGCAAATGAACTACTCAAACCAAGAACCATACACGACATCATTGTCAACAAAGAAAGGAACCATGCCAAACAAGCACACGACTACAACAGAGGTGCTACAGCACTTCCTACACTGCAGGAAGGAGAAACCATACCAGTGCCTGCAAAGAGACGCTCGGTCACTCAACCAGGAAACACCAAGACTGGTTTAATGAGAATGATCAGGAGATCCAAAAGCTAATAGATCGCAATCGCAGGACATTTCTGAGCCTTAAACAACCCAACTCGGGAGCAGCAAAGCAGCATTACAGACGGCTTAAGGCTGAGGTCCATCAAAAAACACAGGACCTAAAGAACGGGTGGTGGATGGAGAAAGTACAGGAGATACAGCAGTTAGCCGACAGCCACGATGTGTGAGGATTCTTCATCACAGTCAAGACCACCTACGGTCCAAACACCCAAGGCCCCACCCCACTGCTGGCCAAGAACGGGGAAACATTCATCGAGGCAGTCAGGGCCCGCTGGAAGGAACACTTCGAAGATCTCCTCAATCGAGACTCTGCCTTTGACTCAAGTGTTCTTGACTCCATCCAGCAGCATGCTACCCACCACCACCTCTGTAAAATGCCAACACTGCACGAGGTAGAAAAAGAATAACAAGGCAACGGGAGCGAATGGAATTCCCGCTGAGGCACTGAAGTATGGCGGAGAGGCACTGTTGGTGCGAATACATGACTTCATCACTCTCATCTGGAGGGAGGAGAGCATGCCGGGGGATCTCAGAGATGCAGTGATCATGACCATCTTTAAAAAAGGGGACAAGTCCGACTGCGGCAACTACAGAGGAATCTCTCTGCTATCAGCCACTGGGGAAGTCGTTGCTAGAGTCCTCCTCAACCGTCTTCTCCCTGTGGCTGAGCAGCTCCTCCCGGAGTCACAGTGTGGATTTCATTTCCTACGGGGACAACGGACATGATTTTTGCAGCGCGACAGCTGCAGGAAAAACACAGAGGAAACAACACCAGCCGTTATATATGGCCTTCCTCAACCTTACAAAGGCCTTTGACACAGTCAACCGTGAGGGTCTATGGAGCGTCCTCCTCCATTTCAGATGCCCCCAAAAGGTTCGTCACCATCCTCCGCCTGCTCCACGATGACATGCAGGCCGTGATCCTTACCAACGGATCCATGACAGACACAATTTACATCCGGACCGGGGTCAAACAGGGCTGTGTCATCACCCCAACCATCTTCTCAATCTTCCATGCTGCCATGCTCCAGCTCACAGTCAACAAACTCCCCGCTGGAGTTGAACTAAACTACAGAACCAGTGGGAACCTGGTCAACCTTCGTCGTCTCCAGACCAGGTCCAAGACCACCCCAACCTCTGTCGTCGAGCTACAGTACGCGGACGATGCCTGCATCTGTGCACATACAGAGGCTGAACTCCAGGACATAGTCGACGTATTTACTGAGGTGTACAAAAGCATGGGACTTATGCTAAACATCCGTAAGACAAAAGTCATCCACCAGCCTGTCCTCACCGCACAACACTGCCCCCCAGTCATCATAATCTACGGCGCGGCCCAGGACAACGTGGCCCATTTCTCATACTTCGGGAGCCTCTTATCAACAAGAGCAGACATTGACGACGAGATTCAACACCGCCTCCAGTGTGCCAGTGCAGCCTTCGGCCACCTGAGGAAAAGAGTGTTTGAAGAGCGGACCCTCAAATCTGCCACCAAGCTCATGGTCTACAGGGCTGTAGTAATACCCGCCCTCCTGTGTCGCTCAGAGACATGGACCATATCCAGTAGACACCTCAAATCGCTGGAGAAATACCACCAACGATGTCTCCGCAAGATCCTGCAAATCCCCTGGGAGGACAGATGCACCAACATTAGCGTCGTCGACCAGGCCAAATCTCCAGCATTGAAGCACTGATCACACTTGATCAGCTCCACTGGGCAGGCCATATTATTCGTATTGTGTTCCTAACACAGATGAGGCTGCACACAGAGAGATTAAAGTAACAGTGATCTCAGTCTTTAATAAGACACTCCAGAGTGAGGAACGGGCCTTTGGGGCTGGCTTATATACAGTGCTCCCATGGGATGCTGGGATCCCTTGGGACTTCAGGGGATGAGCTCCCTGGTAGCGGAACATGGGAGTGCATGCTTTACAGATACACAACAGTTCATATGCCAGGCACGAGATTCCCAAAGCAAGCGCTTTACTCGGAACCCCTTCACGGCAAACGAGCCAAAGGTGGGCAGCGGAAACGTTACAAGAACACCCTCAAAGCCTCTCTGATAAAGTGCGACATCCCCACTGACATCTGGGAGTCCCTGGCCCAAGACCGCCCTAAGTGGAGGAAGTGCATCCGGGAGGACGCTGAGCACCTTGAGTCTCGTCGCCGAGAGTATGCAGAAAACAAGCGCAGGCAGCGGAAAGAAGGTGCTGCAAACCTGTCCCACACATGCTTTCCCTCAGCAACTATCTGTCCCACCTGTGACAGGGACTGTGGTTCTCGTATTGGACTGTTCAGCGACCTAAGGACTCATTTTCAGAGTGGAAGCAAGTCTTCCTCGATTCTGAGGGACTGCCTATGATGATGATGACAGCACTTCCTACACTGCAGGATGGCGAAAGAGTAAGACTCAAACAAACGCGAGAAAGCAAAGAGCGGCAAAAAGCTCAGGTTGAAAAACAAGCCAGATCATTACAGAAGATGGCCATGAGAATCGCAGAAATAGGAAACATCTGAGAAAGAGCACTGAGACAGACATTCATCGAAACTCCAGAGATCTCAGTGACACCCACAGATAAACTGCTGCCAACACAGCCACTAACACGCGAAACAGCACTTCAACGACAACACGTGAAAACAGGGGTATGTTGCCTGATATTTTCCCTCAGAGCACTGATAAAGGGATTAAAGCAATCAGTGCGCAGAATACCATTGAAACAACCAGTTTGAGGCGAAACAACAGAATCCGCACAACACTAAAATACCTGGAACACTATGTTCAGAAATAAGAAATCATGGACACTGGACACTTGGATAAATAATTAATAAGACAAGAGTTTTGGTGATGTTTGTTAAACTTGTAGTTGTTTCATACATGTATTCATAAGAAGTTAACTACCCATTTATATTGAAGCTAACTTTAATTCATATTGTTTCTTATGAAAGGAAAGGTGTAGTGAGATAATGTATATCGCCCTCTAGCTAGGAGATATAGCGAGCAGTATTGAGAGAGAGGGTTTGTGAAGGAACGCCATCTTAAGCTCCACATGGCTGACTTAAGATTGCCCAAATAAATAGATTTAAGTTGAACTAAGAGTGTTCAAGTGTATTCAAGAGACTATATAATATACCGTATAATTATATAATTGGCCTTGAGGCCAGAGTTATACCACACCATGCGCACATTCAAAACAGTGGGTCAGGGACTTACACCTCCTGACTTTAATATACTTGGTAGTCCCCGGAGTTATTCAGGACTGGAATATCGGGTCCTCCATTGAAACATCTGTGAACTCATCCCTTTTGGTGTGGAAGCAAGTCATCCTCGTTTGAGGGACCGCCTATGATGATGATGATGATGATGATGATGATGATGACTGTACTGATGCATCATTAAAGAAGTGACCGTATAACTGCTGTCTGAGGGTAGCATTTTAAAACCAGCAGGGTTCCCATATGACCGCTTAATGCACAAATCCTAAATCTCCTGTGCACTATTTTAAATAACTGAATGAATGCCTTGGGTGACAAAGTGCGGAGGAAAGTATGCGAGCGTGTTGAGGGTTCATACGGGGACAGCACTGGTGGAGCAAGCTAGTGTCGGGTTCCAAATGAATTTAAAAAAAATCAATCAAATACCATCTAAACCGAAAGTTATTTTAATGGATGAAATGTCACAGCATGGAGCTTAGCAATTTCCAGATGTGCACACCCGGTGTGCGCCAGAGTAGCAAAGTGGAAAACGACTCCCTACACTGAATATTAAAAAGAAAAGAAATAGCGCTTAAAGTGCTTTACAGCCAATGAATTACTATTGGAGTGTAGTCACTGTTGTAATGTAGCAAATGCAGCAGCCAATTTGCACACAAGCAAGTTCCCACAAACAGCAATGTGATAATGACCTGATAATCTGTTTTTTTTTGTTATGTTGATTGAGGGATAAATTTGGCCAGAACACCGAGGATAACTTCCCTGTTATTTACGCCCACTTGAAAGCGCAGACGGGGTCTCGGTTTAACGTCTCGTCCGAAAGATGGCACCTCCAACAGTACAGCACTCCCTCAACAATGTGATAATGACCAAATAATTTGCTTTAGCATTGTTAGTTGAGGAATAAATATTGGCCAGCACACCTGGAGGACTCCTCTGCTCTTCTCCAAAATAGTGCCATGGGACTTTTTACATCCACCCAAGAGATCATAAGAGTATAAGAAATAGGAGCAGGAGTAGGCTACAGGGCCCCTCGAGCCTGCTTTGCCATTTAATACGATCATGGCTGATCCGATCATGGACTCAGGTCCACTTCCTTGCCTGCTCCCCATAACCGCTTATTCCCTTATCGGTTAACAAACTGTCGATCTCTGTCTTAAATTTATTCAATGACCCAGCTTCCACAGTTCTCTGAGGCAGCGAATTCCACAGATATACAATCATCTGAGAGAAGAAATTCCTTCTCATCTCAGTTTTAAATGGCTGGTCCTTTATTCTAAGATTATGCCCCCAGTTCGAGTTTCCCCTATCAGTGGAAATATCCTCTTTGCATCCACCTTGTCGACCCTCATAATCTTATACGTTTCAATGAGATCATCTCACATTCTTCTGAATTCCAATGAGTAGAGGCCCAACCTACTTAACCTTTCCTCAGAAGTCAATCCCCTCATCTCTGGAATCAATCTAGTGCATCTTCTCTGAACTGCCTCCAAAGCAAGTATATCCTTTCGTAAATATGCACGCAGTATTCCAGGTGTGGCCTCACCAATACCCTGTATAGCTGTAGCAAGACTTCCCTGCTTTTATACACTATCCCCTTTGCAATAAATGCCAAGATTCCATTGGCCTTCCTGATCACTTGCTGTACCTGCATACTAACCTTTTGTGTTTCATGCACAGGTCCCGCTGTACTGTAGCACTTTGTAATTTTTCTCGATTTAATAATAACTTGCTCCTCGATTTTTTTCTGCCAAAGTGCATAACTTCACACTTTCCAACATTATACTCCATCTGACAAATTTTTGCCCACTCATTTAGCCTATCTATGTTCTTTTGCAGGATTGTTGTGTCCTCCTCACACATTGCATTTCCTCCCATCTTTGTATCATCAACAAACTTGGCTATGTTGGATGAAGGGACCCTTTATCCAAGTTTTTAATATAGATTGTAAATAGTTGGGGTCCCAGCACTGATCCCTGCAGCACCCCACTAGTTACTGATTGCCAACCAGAGAATGAACCATTTATCCCGACTTTCTGTTCTCTGTTAGCTAGCCAATCCTCTACCCCATGCTAATGTATTACCCCCAATCCTGTGAACATTTATCTTGTGCACTAACCTTTTATGTGGCACCTTGTCAAATGCCTTCTGGAAGTTTAACTACACCGCATCCACTGGTTCCCCTTTATCCACCCTGTTGGTTACATCCTCAAAGAATTCCAGCAAATTTGTCATTGACTTCCCCTTCATAAATCTATGCTGACTCTGCCTGACTGAATTATGCTTTTCCAAATGTCCTACTATTGCTTTTTTAATAAAGGACTCCAACATTTTTCCAATCACAGATGTTAAGCTAACTGGTCTATAGTTTCCTAATTTTTGTCTGCGTCCTTCTTTAAAATAGGGGAATTACATTTGCAGTTTTCCAATCTGCTGGGACTTCCCCAGAATCCAGGGAATTTTGGTAAATTTCAACCAATGCATCCACTATCCCTGCCGCTACTTCTCTTAAGACCCTTGGATGCAAATCTTCAGGTCCAGGGGATTTATCCACCTTTAGTCCCATTATCTTACTGAGTACCACCTCCTTAGTGATTGTGATTGTGTTAAGTTCCTCCCCGCTATAACCCCTTGACTATCCACTGTTGGGATATTTTTAGTGTCCTCTACTGTTGATAGGTCCTTACTATAACAGTATAAATGCACACGAGGCCCATGCTTGAGAGGTCAGTCTGTGACCTGTCCTTTATTCCTTAGCACTCAAGTGATGAAAGTGGGTGGAGCTTCCCCTTTTATATCTGAAGGTCCAAGTTAGGAGTGTCTCCCACAAGTTCACCATCTAGTGGTCATTGTTCTCACAGTGTACAACTTAGGTCAGATTATACATGGGTTACAATGCTGGTTGAATACATGACATCACCTCTCCCCCCACCCCCCGCAAAGTCTTATTGGGATCACAGGTTGAGTCTCTCTGGTGGTTTACGCTCTCTTGTAGAGCGCCTGAGTTGGGGCTCCGGTTGTTGGGCGCTGGCCTGAGTGTCTGCTGTTTGCGGTGCCTCAGGCCTATCCGGACTGCCCACAGTGACTGGGCTCTCTTCCCTTTGGTTCCTGTGTTCGGTCACCTGTGGAGGAGTGAACTCTATATCGTGTTCTTCCTCTGCTTCTTCTATGGGGTTGATGAACCTCCTTTTTGTTTGATCCACGTGTTTGCGGCAGATTTGTCCATTGGTAAGTTTAACGACCAGAATCCTATTTCCCTCTTTGGCAATTACAGTGCCTGAGAGCCATTTGGGCCCTGCAGTGTAGTTGAGGACAAAAACAAGGTAATTTACATCAATACATCATGCCCTCGCATTCCTGTCATGGTAGTCATATTGTGACTGGCGCCTGCTCTCGACAATTTCTTTCATGGTGGGGTGTATAAGGGATAACCTGGTTTTGAGCATCCTTTTCATTAGCAGCTCTGCGGGTGGAACCCCTGTGAGCGAGTGTGGTCGGGATCTGTAGGCCAACAGGAGGCGTGATAAGCGGCTTTGTAGGGAACCCCCTTGGATTCTGAGCATCCCCTGTTTGATTATCTGCACTGCTCGTTCTGCCTGGCAGTTTGAGGCCGGCTTGACTGGTGCCATTCTGACATGGTTAATTCCATTGCCTGCCATGAAGTCCTGGAATTCAGTGCTTGTGAAGCATGGGCCATTGTCGCTGGCCAAGATGTCTGGTAGACCATGGGTGGCGAACATTGCCCGTAGACTTTCTACCGTGGCAGAAGATGTACTTGAATTTAAAATGTCACACTCGATCCATTTGGAGTAGGCGTCTACTACAACCAAAAACATTTTTCCCATGAAAGGACCTGCATAGTCCACATGGATGTGTGACCAAGGCTTGGCGGGCCAGGACCAGAGGCTAAGGGGGGCTTCCCTGGGTGTATTGCCCAGCTGGGCACACATGTTGCACCTGCAAACACAAAGTTCCAGATCTGCGTCTATCCCTGGCCACCAAACGTGTGACCTGGCAATTGCCTTCATCATGACAATGCCCGGGTGCTCATTGTGGAGTTCTCTGATGAACATCTCTCTGCCCATCTGGGGCATGACTACACGGTTTCCCCACAGTAGGCAATCGGCCTGAATCGAGAGTTCATCCCTGCGCTTGTGAAATGGTTTGAATTTCTCAGGGCATGCCCTGTACGTGGCTGCCCAGTCCCCATTCAGGACATATTTCTTGACTAGAGACAATAGCGGGTCTCTATCTGTCCAGACTTTAATCTGACGGGCTGTCACGGGTGAGCCTTCGCTTCCGAAAGCTTCAACAGCCATGACCATCTCAGCAACATGCTAGGTAGCCCCCTCAGTGGTGGCTAGTGGGAGCCTGCTGAGTGCATCGGCGCAGTTTTCGGTGCCCGGTCTGTGCCGAATTGTGTAGTCATAGGCGGCTAACGTGAGTGCCCACCTCTGTATGCGGGCCAATGCATTTGCATTTATGGCCTTGTTGTCGGCCAAAAGGGACGTTAGGGATTTGTGATCTGTCTCCAGCTCAAATTTCCTGCCAAACAGGTACACATGCATTTTCTTTACCGCATATGCACATGCAAGCGCCTCCTTTTCCACCATCCCGTAGCCCCTTTCTGCCTGGGACAGACTCTGGAGGCATAAGCTACCGGCTGTAACTGACCCTTGGCATTGACATGCTGCAACACACACCTGACACCATAGGACGACGCATCGCACATTAACACAAGTTTCTTACATGGGTCATATAGCGTTAACAGATTGTTGGAACATAACAAATTGCGTGCTCTATTAAAAGCCCTTTCCTGGCTGTCCCCCCAGACCCATGCGCGACCTTTGCGTAGGAGCACGTGTAGCGGCTCTAGCAGCGTGCTCAATTTGGGAAGATAGTTACCAAAATAGTTTAGGAGCCCCAGGGACGAACGCAGCTCCATCGTGTTACAGGGTCTGGGTGCTCTCTGGATCGCTTCCGTCTTGGACGCAGTAGGGCTGATCCTGTCTGCTGCTACCCTCATCCCCAGGAATTCTACCTCTGGAGCTAGGAAGACGCACTTCGCCTTTTTCAGTCGCAGCCCTACATGGTCCAGTCTGCATAGCACCTCCTCCAGGTTGTGGAGGTGTTCTTCAGTATCATAACCCATGATGAGGATGTCGTCCTGAAAAACCACCGTCCCTGGAATCGACTTGAGGAGGCTTTCCATATTACGTTGGAAGATCGTGGTGGCCGAGCGAATCCCGAACGGACATCTGTTGTACTCAAACAACCCCTTGTGTGTCGTGATGGTGGTCAGCTTCTTCAACTCACTCGCCAGATCCTGGGTCATGTAAGCTGAGGTCAGGTCAATTTTGAAAAAAGTTTGCCACCGGATAGCGTCGCAAAGAGGTCCTCCGCTCTCGGTAGCGGGTACTGGTCTTGGAGTGACACCCGATTGATGATGGCCTTGAAATCACCACATATCCTGACCGACCCATCCGCCTTGAGCACCGGCACAATCGGGCTCGCCCAGTCACTGAATTCGACTGGTGAGATGATGCCTTCCCTCAGCAGGCGATCCAATTTGCCTTCTATCTTTTCCCGCATCACGTAAGGCACCGCGCTCTGGCCTTGTGGTGTACTGGCCTGGCGTCCGGGTTTATGTGAATCACTACCTTGGCCCCCATGAAAGTGCCAATGCCGGGTTGAAATAATGAGTCAAATTTGTCCAGGATCTGTGAGCATGATACTCGCTCCACAGAGGAAATTGCATTGATACTGAGATACCATTGAGGAGCACTGAAGATCCAAGTTAGGAGTGTCTCCCACAAGTTCACACCTAGTGGTCATTGTTCTCAGTGTGCAACTTAGGTCAGATTATACATGGGTTACAATGCTGGTTGAATACATGACAACTGTAAAGACTGATACAAAATATTTGTTCAGAGTTTCTGCTATCTCCAAGTTCCCCATTACAAATTCCCCAGTCTCGTTCTCTAAGGGACCAACATTTACTTTAGCCACTCTTTTCCTTTTTATATACCTGTAGAAACTCTTGCAATCTGTTTTTATATTTTGTGCTAGTTTACGTTCATAGTCTATCTTCCCTTTCTTAATCATTCTTTGCTGGCTTTTAAAAGCTTCGCAATCTTCTGTCCTCCCACTAGTTTTGGCCACTTTGTATGCCCTTGTTTTTAATTGGATACCATCCTTTATTTCTTTAGTTAGTCACGGATGGCTATCTTTTCTTTTACACCCTTTCCTCCTCACTGGAATATATTTTTCTTGAGAGTTATGAAATAGCCCCTTAAATGTACGCCACTGTTCATCAACTGTCCTACGCTTTAATCTATTTTCCCAGTCCACTTTAGCCAACTCTACCCTCATACATTTGTTGTCTCCTTTATTTAAGCTTAGTACACTGGGTTGAGATCCAACTTTCTCACCCTCCATCTGAATTTGAAATTCAACCATGCTATGGTCACTCGTTCCAAGAGAATCCTTTACTAGGAGATTGTTTATTAATCCTGTCTCATTACACAGGACCAGATCCAAGATAGCCTGCCTCCTGGTTGGTTCCGTTACATACTGCTCAAGGAACCCATCCCTTATGCACTCTATGAACTCTGCCTCAAGGCTACCCTGATCAATTTGATTTGTCCAATCAATATGGAGGATAAAATCACCGATGATTATTGCTGTTCCCTTTTCACAAGCCCCCACTATTTCTCAGTTTATACTCTGACCAACAGAGTTGCTACTGTTAGTGGGCGTATAGACTACGCCCACCAGTGACTTTTTCCCCTTATTGTTCCTTATTTCCACCCAAACTGTTTCAACATCCTGATCATTTGAGACGGCACCTTCGACAGTGCATTGCACTGGGAGTGCCCTCCAGATTTTGCCTCTGGGGAGGGACTTAAACTCACAACATGCTGACTGTGGTGTGGCGCAAGACTCCCAAAGCAAGTGCTCTACTCGGAACTCCTTCACGCAAACGAGCCAAAGGTGGGCAGAGGAAACGTTTCAAGGACACCCTCAAAGATTCCTTGATAAAGTGCAACAGCCCCACCGACGCCTGGAAGTCCCTGCCCAAAGATCGCCCTAAGTGGAGAAAGTGCATCCAGGAGGGTGCTGAGCGCCTCGAGTCTCAACGCCGAGAGCGTGCAGAAATCAAGCGCAGGCAGCGGAAAGAGCGTGCGGCAAACCTGTCCCACCCTCCCTTACCCTCAACGACTATCTGTCCCACCTGTGACAGGGATTGTGGCTCTCGTATTGGACTGTTCAGTCACCTAAGGACTCATTTTTAGAGTGGAAGCAAGTCTTCCTCGATTCCGAGGGACTGATGAATAATAAATATGAGAAGGGTTAGGGGCAGTGGGCGTTGGAGCCCAAGGTTTCAAGCCTCTGATTTCAGGAGAAAGAGCATGGAATGACAGCACAGGAGAACCTCACAGGCAGAAACACGAGTTCACATTCAAACCCTCTTGATTATTAGTATGAGAGGGAACCGGGAGGGTTTACTTCAGTATACAAAAGAGAAAGCGTTGCAATAAAGTGAGTTGTCCGATCAGTGTTGTACTTACCCAGTGGATCCCAGATGTGCAAAAACCTCTGCCCAGATGTCACTGGCTCAAGGCTTTGACCGACTCTCTTTCTCCCTGCCTGAGTCAGGAGTGCGCGTTAGGTTGTTAAAAATTGTATTTTTTTACACAGGAAACCTCGGCTCCGCCCCTGTCTCAAACGCCCCTTCTGAATTGAGTAAGCGGCTCACACGTTCTCCGCCTCCAACCCGCTGGCCACTCAACCACTTGTAGCACTTGCTGCAACTGGATTCCCTCCACAGGCAGCTGGGCACCCGGCTGAATTCAGCTCAGAAAGGTCTCTCCCCACCTCTGGAGCCACTCCTGATCGGTGAATGCTGAGTTGGCACTCGGAAGCGCACCTGCTGGCCTCACCGAGAAGAAAGACTTGCATTTATGTAGCGCCTTTCATCGCCACCAGACGTCCCAAAGCGCTTTACAGCCAAGGAAGTAATTTTTGGAAGTGCAGTCATGTGGGAAACGCAGCAGCCAATTTCCGCACAGAAAACTCCCACAAACAGCAATGTGATAATGACCAGATAATGTGTTTTCAGTGATTGAGAGATAAATATTGGTCCAGACGCCAGGGAGAACTCCCCTGCTCTTCTGTGAAATAGTGCCATTTGATCTTTCACATCCACCTGCGACAGTGCAGCACTCCGTCAGAACCCTATTGTTCTTTTTCAAATATTTTAGCCTACAAATTACAACAATTACCACGCTCGGGAGACGTTTGCCAATGTTCCAATAACCAAATCCGTGTTTTTTTAATGCATTCTCAGAATATGGATGTCGTTGACAAGGCCGGCATTTATTGCTCATCCAATTGAATATTGGGAAGACGCAAGCCACTGTTTTCGGTCCCTGCCACAAACTCCGTTATCTAGCCACTGACTCCATCCCTCTCCCCAACTTCTGCCTGAGGCTGAACCAGACTGCACGCAATCTTGGTGCCATATTTGACTCTGAAATGAGCTTTTGATCACATATCCGCAGCATAACTAAGACCGCCTATTTCCACCTCCGTAACATCGCCCATCTCCGCCCTTGCCTCAGCTCATCCGCTGCTGAAACTCTCATCCATGCCTTTGTTACCTCTAAATTTGATTATTTCAGTGCACTCCTGGCTGACCTCCTACATTCTACCCTATGTAAACTAGAGGTGATCCAGAACTCGGCTGCCCGTGTCTTAACTCGCACCGAGTCCCGTTCACCCATCACCCCTGTGCTCGCTGACCTATATTGGCTTCTGGTTAAACAATGCCTCGATTTCAAAATTCTCATCCTTATTTTCAAATCCCTCCATGGCCGCGCCCCTCCTCGTCTCTGTAATCTCCTCCAGCCCCATAACCCCTCCGAGATGTCTGCGCTCCTCCAAATGCTGCCTCTTGAGTATCCCTGATTATAATCGCTCAACCATTGGCGGCCATGCCTTCTGTTGCCTCGGCCCCAAGCTCTGGAATTCCCTCCCTAAACCTCTCCGCCTCTCTACCACTCTTTCCTCTTTCATGATTCTCCTTAAAACCTAACCCTTTGACCAAGCTTTTGGTCACTTGCCCTAATTTAGCCTTATGCAGCTCGGCGTCAATTTTTTAAGCTCAAACTACTCCTATGAAGCGCCTCAGGACATTTCACTACGTTGAAGGTGCTATATAAATGCAAGTTGTTATTGATAATGACCATATAATCAGTTTTTTGTTATGTTGATTGAGGGATAAATATTGGACAGGACACCGGGGATAACTCCCCTGCTCTTCTTCGAAATAGTGCAAGGCGCAGACATCTCGCCTCTCGCGAGAAATTTGGGTTGCCGCCCCCAAAAGGAAGTGAAGTGCTAAACCAAGCGCTCCACCTACTTTCTGGGGCAGAGGCGGGAGCGCACGACTGAGTAACACCACACACTGGACCGTGTAGCACTGCCGCGTAGGAGGCGGGGCCCTTCCCTGAATTAAAGGGAAGGTCCCAAGCTGCAAACACTCTGCAGGGAAAAACAGGGTCCTGCCTGGACCACCGGGGAGCGGGTCAAGCAGAGTGCGTCCAAAGCGGCAAATTGGAAGTTTTGTTTAGGAACAGCCGGCCACCTCCCCTTTAACTTTCGTCCCGCCAGTCGCTCCCAGGGGCGCTAATGGGAGGCGCAAATGGCCCGAATTTCTCTCCCCCCCCCCTTGATTTTGCAAAAGATTATGGGATTTGAGGCTTTAGGACATGCCCAATTATTGTTCCTGAAATTCCGGTTTGGCTTTCCCACGGGCATTTTAGAGAAAATATACGCACCTACCTTAAGCTGCTGCCCACATTCGACTTTCCAATGCTGAGGCCTGAGCTGACTGCCAGCGTGCAGCGTGTGCACGTCGGTATGTGCGTAGGCTTGGAGCTGGAGTCACATGGCTCTGGGCAGCCAATCAGGTAAAATTTATACTCATTCATAGTAATAGGAGTTCCGTAGGGTCCTTAACTCCTATTACTATGAATGAGAAACCCCCCACCCCCCCGCAAACACCCAAAACAGTAATAAAAAATAGAAAATGTACACTACGTTCATTTAAATTAAATTAAAGTCTTAAAAAAAACATATATTCTCCCAATTTTTTTCAAAAGTATTTTTAAATAAACTTACCGTTGTGGAGAGGGTTTTTAATGATAAAATATGTTTTAATAACTTTACTTTTATATGTTTTTGTGTTTTTTAAAACACTTGCGCCTGCTTTTTCAAATGCAAGATTTTTGAGGACATTTGTAAGCGTGAGTATTGGAAATTTCCACTTACCATTGCCCTCGTTCCCGATCTGCTTTTCCGATCTGCCAAGCCAGAAACTTTGTGTGCCGAAAACCGGCTTTTCCGATGCCTTCCCAGGTCCGCACAAACTTTGTACGGTCCCAGAGAGGCCGGAATTTCAGGGCCAATGTCTTTATTGCTGCGGTTGCTGAGTCCAACAACTTGCCCCCGGTGTCAGCCATGGCTCAGTGGGTAGCGCTCTCGGCTCTGAATCATAATAATAATAAATAATAACAATAACTTTTAGTTATATAGCGCCTTTAACGTAGTAACAAACAAGAATCATAAGCTTGTGGGTTCAAATCCCACCCTAGAGACTCGAGCATAAAAGTCTCGGCTGACACTCCAGTGCAGCACTCCCTCATCAAAGCATTCCATACGTCAACAACACTTTGTGTTAAAAAATGCTTTCGGATGAGCAAGAAATGACGGCCTTGTCAATGATGCCCATATTCTGAGAATGTATTAAAAAAAGCACGAGCTTGGTTATTTGAACATTGGCAATCACCTCTCTTGCCCCACGAGAGTGGTAATTGTTGTAATTTGTAGGCTCCAGCAGTTGAAAAAGAACAATACGGTACTGTCGCAGGTGGATGTAAAAGATCCCAAGGCACTATTTCGAAGGAGAGCAGGGGAGTTCTCCCCGGTGTCCTGTCCAACATTTATCCCACAATCAACATCACAACATCCCGGGAATCAGTCTGGTGAACCTTCGCTGCACTCCCTCAATAGCAAGAATGTCCTTCCTCAAGTTAGGAGACCAAAACTGTACACAATATTCCAGGTGTGGCCTCACCTTTAACATAGTAAAATGTCCCAAGGTGCTTCACAGGAGTAATATGAGATTTTTAAAAATTGACACTCAGCTGCAAAAGAAGAAACTAGGGCAGGTGACTAACAGCTTGATCAAAGAGATAGGTTTTAAGGAGCGTCTTGAAGGAGGGAAGAGAGATAGAGAGGCGGAGCGGTTTAGGGAGGGGATTCCAGAGTTTAGGGCCTTGGCAACAGAAGGCACGGCCACCAATGGCTGGGCAATTAAAATAAGGAATGCTCAAGAGGGCAGAATTAGAGGAGCGCAGACAGCTCAGGGAGTTGTGGGATTGGAGGAAATTACAGGGATATGGAGGGGCGAGGCCATGGAGGGTTTTGAAGATAAGGATGAAAATTTTGAAATTGAGACTATGCTCAACTGGAAGCCAATGTAGGTCAGCGAGCACAGGGGTGATGGGTGAGCGGGACTTGGTGCGAGTTAGGACACAGGCTACCGAGTTTTGGATCACCTCTAGTTTATGTAGGGCCAGCCAGGAGTACATTGGAATGGTCAATTCTAGAGGTAACAAAGGCATAGACGATGGTTTCAGCAGCGGATGAGCTTAGGCATGGGCGGAGATGGGCGATGTTACAGAGGTGGGAATAATAGGTCTTAGTTATGCTACGGATATGTGGTTGAAAGCTCATTTCAGGATCAAATATGACACCAAGGTTGAAAACATGTGTGGTTCAGCCTCAGACCGAAGTTGGGAAGAGGGATGGAGTCAGTGGCTAGGGAATCGCTGAATTACTCCCAATGCTACGCATACTAGTGAGTATGGGAATAGTAGGATAAGATAGGTTAATGCGTGGCTGGAGAAATGGTGCAGGAGGGAGGGATAGGATTCCTGGGGCATTAGGACCAGTTCTGGTGCTTGACGGACCTGTTCAAGATGATGGTTTACACCTCAACAGAGCTAGGACAGAGTGTGGAGGTTATCTAGTACTGTGGTGGTGGTGGTGCCGGGGCAGGGGGGGGGGATGTTTAAATTAATTTGGCAGAGGGATGGGCACCAGGATGAAATATTAGAGGGGAGAAACAATGTGCTCAGAGTCCTGGGAGAGACAAATAGCACTAGAATAAAAAGAAGTTCAGAAATAGAATCAGATAGGGTGCAAACACGAAGTGTCTAAAATGGGTTTGGTATGCAAGTGTGTAAATACACGTAGCGGGATAACTAATGTTGGTGAGTTGCAGGCACGAGTCGTCATATGGGACTATGATATAGCGGCAACCATAGAGACTTAGCTCAAAGGAGGGAAGGATTGGAAACCTAATATTCGTGGCTATAGGGTATTCAGGAAAGATAGGAAGAAAAGAAAGGAGGGAGGTGGCAGTATTGATCAAAAAACTATTATAGAACTGGAGAGGGATGATGTAGCTGAGCAGTCAAAGACAGAATCAATCTAGTTAGAATTAAGGAATGATCAAAGAACCATTACATACTGGGTTCATACTATAGGCCACCAAATAGTGGGAAGGAGATAGAGGAGTATATTTGGATGCAAATTCCAGAAAGATGCAAGAACTATAGAGTTGTGATAATGGAGTCTTCAATTATCCTAATATAGACTGGGATAGTAATAGTATCAAGGGCAAATGTGGGGGGTGGGGTGGGCTGGAATTCTTGAAATGTGCACAGAGAACTTTCTTGATCAGTGTGTTTCCATCCCAATGAGGAAGGAAACAGTGCCAGATTCAGTCTTGGGGCAAGTGGAGCATGTTTCAGTGGGGGTGCATTTGGGGAACAGTGATTATAATTTTGTCAGGTTTAGGAGAGTTAATAGGATAAGGAACAATCAAGTGTAAAAAATACTTAACTGGAGGAGGGCTAATTTCAATGAGTTGAAAAGGGATCTGACCAAGGTGGATTGGAATCAAACATTGGTAGGCAAAACAGTAATTGAACAATGAGAACAAAGAGGAAATGGTTCAGGTACCGATGAGCCACATTCCCATGAGAGAGCAACAAAGGGGCTAGAATTCCCTGGATGACTAAAAATATAAAGATTAAAGTGAAACAGAAAAAGGAGGCTTACAACAAATGTGAGGTCCATAATACAGTAGAGAACTAAGCTGAATACAGAAAGTCCAGAGGAGATCAAAAAAAGGGATTAAGACAGGCAAAGAGAAAGTATGAGAATGGATTAGCAGCTCACGTAAAAGGAAACCCGAAAGTCTTTCACAAAATTTAAATAGTAAAAAGGTATCAAAGGAAGGGTGGGGCCAATTAGGGACCAAAATGGAGATCTTCTTGTGGAGATAGAATGTATAGCCGTTGTGCTAAATTAGTTCTTTGCATCTGTCTTCACTAGAGAGGAGGATGCTGCTGTGTAACAGTAAAGGAGGAGGCAGTAATGGATAGGATAGGATAAAAATAGATAAAGAGTAGGTACTTAAAAGGTTGGAATTACTCAAAGTAGAAAAGTCATCCGGTCCGGATGGGATGCGTCCTAGGTCACTGAGGGAAGTAAGGGTGGAAATTGTGGAGGCTGTGGCCAAAAACTTCCAATATGGGAGTGGTGCCAGGGGACTGGAGGATTGCAAATGTTTCACCCCTATTCAGTAAAGGAAACAGGATAAACCCTTGCACCATTCTATATGGCTCAGAGGCATGGACTATGTACAGCAGACACCTCAAAGCACTGGCAAAGTACCATCAACACTGCCTCCACAAGATCCTGCAAATCCATTGGCAAGATAGGCACACCAACGTCAGTGTTCTCACTGAGGCCAACATTCCCAGCATCGAAGCATTGACCCCACTCAACCAGGGACCACATCGTCCGCATGCCCGAAAGTAGACTCATAAAACAAGCGCTCTACTCAGAGCTCTGACACTGCAGGCGAGCCCCAGGTGGGCAGAGGAAATGCTTCAAGGACATCCTCAATGTCTCCTTGAAAAAGTGCAACATCCCCATTGACACCTGTGAATCCCTGGCCCAAGACGACTCAAAGTGGAGGAGAAGTATTCGGGAAGGCGCCGAACACGTCGAGTCTCTTTGCCGGGAGCACGCAGAAGCCAAGCACAAACAGCGGAAGGAGCGCACGACAACCCAAGCATCTCACCCACCCGTCCCTCCAACCACCGCCTGCCCCACCTGTGACAGAGACTGTAGATTCCGCATTGGTCTCTCTCATCAGTCACCTGAGAACTCATGTTAGCATGGAAGCAAGTCATCCTTGACTCCGAGGAACTGTCTAAGAAGAAGATCTTCCCTTTTATCATTCAATCTCCCATGCCTTCCACCCTATCACAGACCTTCCCTTTTGTTCTTTCCTCCTCGCCTCGCTTCCCCTGCCTATGTACTTGCTTAAAACCTGTTATGTGTCAAACTATTTCCAGTTCTAACGAAAGGTCATGGACCTAAAACGTTAACTCTGTTTCTTGCCTCACAGATGTTACTTGACCTACTGAGTATTTCCAGCATTTTCTGTTTTTATTACAGAAGCAAGGAAGTTATGCTCAACCTTTATAAAACACTGGTCAGGCATCATCTGGAGCATTGTGTTCAATTCTGGCACCACACTTTAGGAAGGATGTCAAGACCTTAGAGAAGATGCAGAAGAGATTTACGAGAATGGTACCAGGGATGAGGGATTTCAGTTATGTAGAGCGACTGGGGAAGCTGGGGTTGTTCTCCTTAGAGCAGAGCAGGTTGAGAGCAGGTGTTCAAAATCATGAAGGGTTTTGATGGAGTAACTAAGGAGAAACAGTTTCCAGTTGCGGAAGGGGTGGTAATCAAAGGACACAGTTTTAAGGTGATTGGCAAAAGAACCAGAGGCGAAATGAGTTGTGTGATCTGGAATGTGCTGCCCAAATAGGTGGTGGAAGCAGATTCAATAATAACTTTCAAAACAAAATTGGATAAATACTTGAAGGGCTATGGGGAAAGAACAGGGGAAATGAGACTAATTGGTTAGTGCTACCACAGAGCTGGTACAGGCACAATGATTCTATGATTCCTGTCAAATTCTTTTTTTTACATAAAACTATTTAAACCAACTGGTCAATATAAACCACAGAACTAAGAGGAAATGGACACTGTTTAGGAGTGTTAAGAAGATGCAGAGAGACAGAGAGAGTGAGAGGGAGAAAGATAAATGAAAACAAGGTTTGATAGAAGGGGAAAACAATGCAATATAAAGGAGACACCAGAGAAAGAATGAGAAGGAGGAACGTTTGAAAGAAAGATATGGAAGAACTGAAAGACCTGGGATAGTGGTGACCACAGGAATAAATTGGCTGAAGTTCAGGCTGTAGATTGCTGTCCTGTGACCACTACTGGAACATGAAGTGGACACAATGAGGAAAGGTTTGAGCTCAGCTGCAATCTCCACCACAGTTAAATAGCTTGCAAGCACTCATGGGGACAGATTTTCCACTTTTATTTGCATGCTTAACGTCCATTTTAACGCTGAAATGACGTAAATACCAATATATCGTCCATTTAGCCACAAAATGAAAACCGACGGGCATTTTTCAGAAACTTATCGCCGAACGTTACTTTCCCTATGTGCGTAACGCCGGGAAAAAATAGTACGCCTGCCCATTTTTTGGGGGCAGAATCATCAGAACGGGCGAAATCAATTCCAATAATATCGCCCAGTGTTAGTTTCCGCACGGAACTAATGCCAAGATTCAATAATACCGACCGCCCACTTTCTTTTGTAGTAAAGATCACATTTGCCGAAACTAGCGGCCATGAGATCGCCCATTGTCATTTTCACCACCTCGCACATATATCGCCCACAATATCGCTCGCCCAAAAAACCGTCCGGCAAAAGTGGAACTAACCCGGAACTAATCACAGCGTTATGGACACCATGTTCTACATCACATGTCACATCCTTTAAGAGGCTGCTCTGCTTCAACTTCAGGGGAGGTCAGATGTACTCTGGTAGTCTTTGGAAGTGATGTGAACATCTGTACAAACATCTTAACCATACTGTGACCGATTAGAATTTAATAGGTGTCTTAGTCGGGACATCCTTTCTCACCCTCTCTTGATGACCAATTACATGCTGCAGACTCGAGATGGCCGAAGGTACACTCCACAGCATTATGTACCCAATGTAAGACATTCCAGACTGATGAGGAGGACCAGACATTACACCCTCCGCAAGTACATGGAGAAGCAGTCTTACCTCGACTTGCCCACACCACCTGCCTTCAGAGACTGCGCTTCCACAAAGAGGTTATCACTGAGGTATGCCAGCTCATAAGGGGAGATCTGCAAACTGCCAGCACCATCAGTACTGCACTGTCCGTCAAGGTCAAAGTCATCGCGGCACTGTCATTCTACGCATCAGATTTTTTTCAGGCCTCAGCTGGCGACATTTGCGGTCTGTCTCAGCATGCCACACATTGCTGCATTAGACAGGTCACTGAAGCCCTGTACACAGGCAGGGGACTTCATCAGCTTCCCTATGGCCAGGGAGGCACAGACTGAGAGGGCTCCAGGATTCTCCAGAACTGCAGACTTCCCCAAGGTGCAAGGAGCAATAGACTGTACGCACATCGTGATGCGGGCACCTTTTCAGGATGCAGAGGTTTTCATGAACCGCAAGGGATTCCACTCCCTGAATATCCAACTCGTTGTCGACCACCAGCAAATTATAATGGCAGTGAATGCTCAATTTTCGGACAGCATCCATGATGCTCACATCCTGTGTGAGAGCACTGTATCTGACTTGTTTAACAATCAGCCACAAAGTCAATGCTGGATGCTTGGTGACAAAGCATGGCCTCGCCACTTGGCTGATGACCCCTCTGCGTGAGACCCACACCGAAGCCAAGAGGTGATACAATGTGAGCCACAGAGCCACTCGCAATATCGTGGAGAAAACCATTGGAGTGCTTAAGCAGCATTTAAATGCCTGGACCACTCAGGAGGCGAGCTCCAATACCACCCTGAGCAGGTAGCTCAATTCATGGTGGTGTGCTCCATGCTGCACAACTTGGCTATCAGGAGGGGACAAGAATTGCCTGGAGTCTGACAGTCCACCTCAGCAGAGAAAGGAAGAGGAGGACGAGGAGGCGGACGCTGACATCGGCTCAGACAATCAGGCTGAAGCCATGCCACCGCCCCACCCTGTAGACCACATGAAAAGGCCCCTGGTGGCATAATAGCTGCAAGAGCCTTACGTCAGGAGCTCATCAATTAGTGCTTTGCCTGAAAGAACATTGCTGTTATTTACAAGGCTGACACACTGCTGAGTGTGCAGGTCATACATCAATGGTGGGCATCACCATTGATGTAAAGTTTACATTGATTGAAGTTAAGTGTAATTATACCCTTTGATGTTAAGGAATCACCAGCGTGTAACAGTGCAGCTATCTGAGCCAATGCACAACAAGGTTTTGTTAAATAAAAAAGATTTAAATCGAACATTTGTCTGAAATCATCAGTATTTCTGTAAAAAACAACCCTTCCCTGCCCCCCCACCCACCGCTTCTCCTCCCCACCTCTACCCCTTCCCCTTCCCATCCTGATTCCAAGTCGCCTGGCTGAGGAGCTCCTCAGGTGATGCCCCATTGGGGCGGGGGATGACGGCCGAACCGCTGCTTGGACGGATATGGGAGAGGAGGATCTCGAGGTGGGAACGTGCTCTGAGCCAGAAGCAAGATATTGCTCCTGGCTCTCATGTGTCGTTGGCAATGGGAGTGCAGCACCTTGGGGTGCAGTGCCACGCTCTGGGACCACTGGGAGCCTTCTGTCACCAGTGTTCCTGGCCACCAGCTCCAGGGCCTCCACCATCCCTTCCATGTTATATCTTATTTGTTGGTCAAAAACTCAGTGTCCTTGTTGCTTAGCAGGCGTTTTGCTGCTGGTGAACCTCCCTCGTGCCTCCCACCACAGCCACACACGCTTTCAGTCCCTCTCAGCTCCCTCTCTCTCTGTCTCCTCTCCTGCGCATGTCTTGATGACCCTTGACCTCCTGAATTGTGGGAATCGATAATTGCCATGCCATTGCTAAGGACAGAGACACTTTATGGCAAAAGGTCAGAGAGATTTAACACTACTGCCCATTTCATATCGCTCGCGGTAACGCCCAATTTCACCCAGACTAGGTGCTTTGAGACTGGGCGAGAAGTCGGCGATCTGAAAACCCATTTTTAGTGCCCATGCCAGAAATAATGCCCATTTTTGGGTGATATACACAAAAGGGTAAAATCTAGCGCATGGTCTCAGGTCAGAGGTGAAAAATAGCCACAGGGGTGATGTACTGGAGCGTTGCCAGTCTCAGTGGAACTGGCAAAGTTTTTAAAAATTCTTTCCGGGATGTGGGCATTACTGGCAAGGCCAGCATTTATTGCCCATCCCTAATTGCCCTTGAGGAAATGCTGGTAAGCTGTCTTCTTGAACCGTTGCAGTCCGTGTGGTGAAGGTACTCCCACAGTGCGGTTAAGGAGGGTGTTCCAGGATTTTGACCCAGCGACAATGAAGGAATGGCCGGTGTATTTCCAAGTCAGGATGGTGTGTCACTTGGAGGGGAACTTGCAGGTGATGGTGCTCCCATGCGCCTGCTGCCCTTGTCCCTCTAGGAGTTAGAGGTTATGGGCATGGGAGATGTTGTCGAAGAAGCCTTGGCGAGTTGCTGCAGTGAATCTTATAGATGGTGTACACTGCAGCCACGGTACGCCTGTGGAGGAGGGAGTGAATGTTGAATATGGTGGATGGGGTGCCAACCAAGCCGTCTGCTTTGTCCTGGATGGTGTTGAACTTCTTGAGCGGTGTTGGAGTGTATTCCACTGCACTCCTGACTTGTGCCTTGTAGATGGGGAAAAGACTTTGGTGAGTCAGGAGGTGAGACACTTATGAGGGTGTCAACACTATTATGCTCATAATTAAGGTTGAAACTGAGTACTGTAAGCAATGAGTAAGTGTGACCTTAGCTCCTTTAATTAGACTCCAGAGTGCAGGTGCCGTGTGGAAGACCTACTTATATACAGTGCACCCAAGGGATGCTGGGATCCCTTGGGACTCCAACAGGTAGGCCCTCTGGTGGTGGTGTGATACAGGTTGCCAAGGGTTAAATACATTACATCACTCCCTCGTAAAGTCAATACTACACTTATTTACAGGGTGAGACGATCTGGGGCTTTTTGCTCCCTTGTCAATCGTCTCGGTACAAATGCAGGTGTAGGTGAGTTGGTTGGTTCTTCACTGGGCTGGTGGGCAGCTGGGCTTGCCGGGCTGCTGGGGATGGTGAGTTCAGCTTCGTGGTCAACCGTGATGTTGGTTGCCACTTGTGTGTGTGTTGAAGGGTCGAAGTTGGTGGTGTCCTCTTCGGGTTGCTATTGGCTGTTAGTGAACCACAATTTGTTTTGGTCCAAATGCTTTCTGCACGTTAGTCCATTGGCCAATTTGACCTGAAACACCCTACTCCCTTTGGCTATGGCCATGTCAGCAGGCCATTTGGGACTATGTCCATAATTAAGTACAAACACAGGGTC
This sequence comes from Pristiophorus japonicus, assembly GCF_044704955.1. Taxonomy (NCBI): domain Eukaryota; kingdom Metazoa; phylum Chordata; class Chondrichthyes; family Pristiophoridae; genus Pristiophorus; species Pristiophorus japonicus. Next base: position 203,482,552 of record NC_091986.1, read on the forward strand.
ATTGACCTCACTATCGCGTGACATATTTGCAAGATCATGGTACAAGCTTTGTTGATGCCGCCTGCCCTCGACGTGATCATGGAGGTCTGGGTGGAAAGAGAGAGCCTTGTTTTGAGCGCCATTTTCATGGATAGCTCAGCTGGGGGAACCCCAGTGAACGAGTGATCTGGTGTGGTAGCTGAGCAGGACACAGGACAGTCAGGTCTGCAGGGAGCCTTACAATACGCATTTCAAACTTTGCTTGATGGTTTGACCTGTCCTTTCTGCCTGGCCGTTGGATGCGGGCTTGAACGGGGCAGATGTGATGTGCTTGATCCCATTGCGGGTCATGAATTCCTTGAATTCAGCACTTGAATTCCTTGAAACACAGCCCATTGTCGCTGACTAGGACATCAGGCAGGCCATGTGTGGCAAACATGGCTCGTAGGCTTTCGATGGTGGCGGTGGATGTGCTTACAGACATTATTACACATTCAATCCATTTTGAATAAGCAGCCACAACAACCAAGAACATTTTGCCTAGAAATGGGTCGGCATAGTCAACATGGATCCTAGATCACGGTTTGGAGGGCCATGACCACAATGGTGGGCCATAATGGGTGACTTTTCGTTTTCGAAGGCATCCATCACCATGAGCAAGTCGGCAGACTGTGCCATTTCCAACCTGGTGGTGGGCAATGGTAGCCGACTGAGAGCATCAGCGCAGTTCTCTGTGCCCGGTCTGTGGCGGATTACATAGTTATATGCCAACAGCGTGAGCGCCCATCTTTGGAAGTGGGCAGAGGCATTGGTGCTAATCCCTTTGCTCTCAGAGAATAGCAATATGAGCGGCTTATAGTCAGTTTTTAGCTGAAACTTGAGACTGGTGCATTTTTTTCACCCCGTAAACGCATGCCAGAGCTTCTTTTTCAATCATGCTGTCGGCCCTTTCGGCCTTGGACAGACTCCTGGATGCATAAGCGACCGGTTGCAAAATCTCCGATTCGTTAGCCTGTTGTAACACACACCCAACCCCGTATGACGACGCATCTCAAGCTAGCACTAATCGTTTACATGGGTTATACAGAACAAGCAGGTTGTTTGAACATAACAGATTTCTTGCTTTCTCAAAGGCAGTCTCTTGTGAATTCCCCATACACAGTCGTCTCCCTTATGCATGTAGGGGTTCTAGCGAGGTGCTTAACCCGGGTAGGAAATTACCGAAATAGTTGAGGAGTCCTAGGAACGACCGCAGCTCCGTCACGTTCTGTGGTCTCGGCGTGTTCTTGATGGCCTCCGTCTTGGCGTCGGTGGGTTTGATGCCGTCTGCTGCAATTCTTCTTCCCAAGATCTCGACCAAGAGGTCGGTTCTTGGGAAGAAGAATCGCAGCAGACGGAAAACACACAGCAGTAGACGGAAAACACACTTCGAGCGTTTCAACCTGAGTCCCACACAATCTAGCCGAATAAGAACCTCTTCCAGATTCTTCAAGTTTAGATGGTGTTCCGACCTGTGACCAGTATGTCGTCCTGGAAAACCATGGTGCGAGGAACCGACTTTAGCAGGCTCTCCATGTTCCGTTGCAAAATTGCCGCGACCAAACGAATCCCGAACGGGCATCTGTTATAGATTTTTCTGCGTGTTGATGCAGATGAGGCCTTTCGAAGATTCCTGCAGCTCCTGCGTCATGTAGGCCGAGGTCAGGTACAACTTGGTAAATGTCTTTCCTCCAGCCAGGGTCGCAAATAGGTCGTCTGCCTTGGGTAGCGGGTACTGGCCCTTAGCGAAAAACGGTTAATCGTTACTTTATAGTCCCCACAAATTCTGACCGGGCCGTCACCGTTGAGTGCCGGGACAATCGAACTGGCCCACTCGTTGAATTCCACCAGCGCGATGATGCCTTCTCACTGCAGCTTGTCCAGCTCAATTTCCAGTTTCCTTCGCATTATATATGGTACGGCCCGTGCCTTGTGGTGGATGGGTCGTGTACCGGGAACCAACTGGATCTTCACGTTCACCCCAAGAACCTTCCAATGCCTGGCTTGAACAACAATGGGAATCTGCTCAGAACCTGGGCAGATGAGGCGTCATCGACGGATGAAAACGCTCGGATGTCGTCCCAGTTCCAGCGGATTTTTCCCAGCCAGCTTCTGCCGAACAGTCTGGGGCCATCCACTGGCATGATCCACACAGCTCTTTGGTATAAATTCTTAGCTTGGTGTGAATGGGGCCGAGCTTGGGCCTGTGTGCCTTGTTGCACCATCATCATAGGCAGTCCCTCGGAATCGAGGAAGACTTGCTTCCACTCCCAAAGTGGGTTATTCGATGGCTGAACAGTCTAATACGAGAGCCACAGACCCTGTCACAGGTGGGACAGACATTCGTCAAGGGAAGGGGTCGGTGGGGCTGATTTGCCGCGCGCTCCTTCCGCTGCCTGCGCTTGGCCTCTTCAAGTTCTTTGCGTTGAGACTCAATGAACTCAACGCCCTCCCGGATGCACTTTCTCCACCTCGGGCGGTCTGCGGCCAGGGTCTCCCGGGTGTCAGTGGTGATGTCGCACTTTACCAGGGAGGCTTTGAGGGTGTCCTTATAATGTTTCCGCTGTCCTCCTTTGGCTTGTTTACCACGAAGGAGCTCCGCATAAAGCATTTGCTTCGGAAGTCTCGTATTTGGCATGCGAACTATGTGGCTTGCTCAGCGAAGCAGATCGAGCGTGGTCAGTGCTTCAATACTGGGGATGTTAGCCTGGTCGAGGACACTGATGTTGGTGCACCTGTCCTCCCAGGTGATTTGCAGGATCTTGCGGAGGCATCGTTGGTGATATATCTCCAGCGACTTGAGGTGCCTTCTATACATCGTCCTGCCTCGGATCCATACAGGAGGGCGGGTATTACTACAGCCCTGTAGACCATGAGATTGGTGGTATATTTGAGGGTCTGGTCTTCAAAGATGCTTTTCCTCAGAAGGCCGAAGGCTGCACTGGCGCACTGGAGGCTGTTAATTCCTTACACTCTACAGCAAATCAACGCGAGGCACATACTGGAGACAAGGTCACTCTGTGACCTGTACCTTTATTCACAGGACCAAGGAGTGCTGACCCTGCGTGGGAACTCCCTTTATATACCTGGATGACCAGGTGAGGAGTGTCTGCCACAAGTTCATCCCCTGTGGCCAAGGTGTGCATTTCTTGGGTTTATACAGTGTACAGTGTTGTTACATGAAGGTTACAGTTACATGAAGGTTACATACATGACATCACCTTCCCCCCAACGTCTTTGGGTTAAAGATTGAGTCTTTCAGGCGGTCGACGCTCTCTCGTGGAGCGCCTCAGTTGGGGCTCTGGTTGTTGATCCTTGGCATGCGTCTTTGTCACCTGTGGTGATTCCGGCCTGTCCGGGCTGGCCGCAGGGACTGTGCATGCTGCTGAATGTACTTGTTTCTCGTTCACTGGCAGTGGTGTGGGCAACATCTCATGATCTTCCTCAGGTTCCTCAGTGCCCATGCTGAACCTTTTTTATACTTGGTCCAGATGCTTGCGGCATATCTGTCCATTGTTAACTCTGACCACTATGACCCTATTACTCTCTTTACCAATTACTGTACCCTCAAGCCACTTGGGCCCCACAGCCTGATTAAGAACAAATACAGGGTCATTGATTTCTATACATTTCCCCTTTGAGTTATGGTCGTGGCACTCATTTTGGGACTGGCGCTTGCCCTCAACAATGTCTGACAGGACTGGATGAATGAGAGACAGTCGAGTTTTAAGTGTACGTTTCATAAGTAGTTCCGCTGGCGGGACTCCCGTGAATGAATGCGGTTGGGACCTATAAGTCAGCAGGAGGCGCGATAGGCGGCATTGAAGGGAGGGTCCTTGAATCCGCAGCATGCCTTGTTTTATGATTTGGACTGCACGTTCCACCTGGCCATTGGAAGCCGGCTTGAACGGTGCTGTCCTGACATGTTTGATGCCATTACCCGACATGAACTCCCGGAATTCATAGCTAGTGAAGCATGGGCCGTTGTCGCTAACCAGATGTCTGGCAAGCCATGGGTCGCAAAGACCGCACGCAGACTCTCCACTGTGGTGGATGTCGTGCACAAATTCAATATGATGCATCACCTGTCAAAACCAATTTCTTACAGGGGTTGTACAGAGTCAACAGCTTGTTAGAACAAAGCAGGTTCCTCGCCCGATTGAAAGCCCGTTCCTGACAGTCCCCTCAAAACCAATCGCAACCCTTACACAGGAGCATGTGTAGCGGCTCCAACAATGTGCTTAAGTTCGGCAGAAAGTTCTCGAAATAGTTCAATAGTCCCAGAAATGACCGCAACTCCGATGTGTTGTCGAGCGTGGGCACGTGACGGATCGCCTCCGTTTTGGATTCGGTAGGCCGGATCCCGTCTGCAGCAACCCTCCTGCCCAAAAACTCTACCTCTGGGGCCAAAAACACACACTTAGACTTCTTTAGTCACAGGCCTACCCATTCCAGTCGTCATAGCACCTCCTCCAGGTTGTGGAGGTGTTCCTCGGTGTCTCGACCTGTGATAACGATATTGTCCTGAAATACGATTGTTCCGGGATGGATTTGTGCAGGCTTTCCATGTTCCTTTGAAAGATAGCAGCTGCTGAACGAATGCCAAAGGGACACCTGTTGTAAACAAACAGCCTTCCTTGTGTGTGGTGATGGTGGTCAGTAGCTTCGATTCTTCAGCCAGTTCTTGGGTCATGTAGGCCGAGGTGAGGTCCAACTTGGTGAACAGCTTGCCGCCTGCCAGCATGGCAAAAAGATCCTCAGCTCTCGGAAGCAGGTATTGGTCTTGTAGTGGCACTCGGTTGATGGTGGCCTTGTAGTCGCCACAGATCCTGACCGAGCCATCCGTTTTTAGGACAGGGACGATGGGGCTTGCCCAGTCGCTGAATTCAACGGGCGAAATTATGCCCTCTCTTAACAACCTGTCCAACTCACTCTCAATTTTCTCCCGGATCACATACGGCACAGCTCTGACTTTGTGGTGCACTGATGTGGCGTCCGGGGTGATGCGTATCACTACTTTGGTACCTTTGAAAGTACCGACACCAGGTTGAAATAGTGACTCAAACTTTTGTAGGACCTGTGAGCATGAACTTCGCTCCACAGATGAAATGGCGTGCACATCCCCCCATTTCCAGTTCATCTCGGCTAGCCAGCTCCTCCCCAAAAGCGCGGGACCATTTTCCGGGACAATCCAGAGTGGCTGCCGGTTCTCTGATCCATTATGTGTGACCACCAACATTGCACTGCCTAGCACTGGGATGATCTCCTTGGTGTACATCCGTAATTGCGTGTCGATGCGTTCTAGTTTGGGTCTGCTAGCTCTGAGTGGCCATAGTTTCTCGAATTGTTGGACACTCATAAGTGACTGGCTGGCTCCCGTGTCCAGCTCCATGTGTACTGGGATGCCGTTTAACAGAACTCTCATCATCATAGGTGGCGTCTTTGTGTATGAGCTGTAGGTGTTTGCCACCTGAACCTGCTGAACTTCAGCGTCCATTGCTGTATCCCAAGCATAACCCTGCCTTGCAGACCCCTCTTGTGGTTCATCTGCTTCATATACCAGCCTCGCTGTGGGCTTCCTGCACATTCTGGCCAAATGTCCACTGAAGTTACAATTTTAGCAGATAAATTGTTGAAACCTGCAGGTTTTCGCAGCATGTCTGCCCCCGCACTTCCAGCATGAGCTGAGATTGTTGTGAACAAAAGGGCTGTTACCAGGCATTCCTCTCTGATTGTCTCTTTGATTACTCTTGAGCACTCTGTTAGTGGGTGTCAATGGTCCCATCCCAGGACGTATTGTCCCTTGTGATGGTGTAATTGTCCGTTCGTCCTGCCATTGTCTCTGTTGAGGATCCACTCTAGAGTCTGTTACTGCCTGGTTGGTGTCGAATTGCCCATGCCTGCCTGCGGGGTTCTGAGTCGCATTTATCATATTAACTCCCTACTCCATCGCCACGTTGGGAGCAGAGTTGCGTGCGTATATGATCTTGGTTTCATCCACCCCCGCCATGAAGGTTTGAGCCATCAACGCCGCTGCTTCCAAAGTCAAGTCCTTGGTCTCAATTAGCTTCCTAAAAATCCCGGCATGACCAATGCCCTCAATGAAAAAATCCCGCAACATCTCCCTCCTGCAGGCGTCTGTGAACTTACAGAGGCTGGCCAAGCGCCGAAAGTTCGCAACAAAGTCTGGTATGATCTGCCCTTCCCGACGTCGGTGCATATAGAAACGATGTTGGGCAATGTGTATACTGCTTGCCGGTTTGAGGTGCTCACCGATCAGTTTGCTGAGCTCCTCAAAGGTCTTGTCCGCCGGCTTCTTGAGTGCGAGCAGGTCTTTCATCAGCGCGTACGTCTTAGGTCCACAGCTGGCCAGTAGATGCGCTTGTCAGCCGTTGCCACTCCCAGCCAGTCCTTCGTGACAAACCTCTGCTGGAGTCTCTCAAGAAAATCGTCCCAGTCCTCACCAACACAGTACTGTTCCTCTGTGCTACAGGTGGCCATTCTCGTGAGTCGTTGATTCCTCGTCGCCAAATGTTAAGTCCTTACACACTACTGCAAATCAACACGAGGCACATACTGGATACAAGGTCACTCTGTGACCTGTACCTTTATTCACAGGACCAAGGAGTGCTGACCCTGCGTGGGACCTCCCTTTATATACCTGGATGCCCAGGTGAGGAGTGTCTCCCATAAGTTCACGCCCTGTGGTCAAGGTGTGCATTTCTTGGGTTTATACAGTGTACAGTGTTGTTGCATGAAGGTTATAGTTACATGAAGGTTACATACATGACATTGGCGATGTTGAATCTCCGCATCAATGTCTGCCATTGTTGATAAGAGGCTCCCAAGATATGGGAAATGGTCCACATTGTCCAGGGCCGCACCGTGAATCTTGATGATTGGAGGGCAGTGCTGTGCGGCGGTGACAGGCTGGTGGAGGACCTTTGTCTTACGGATGTTAAGCGTAAGGCCCATGCTTTCATATGCCTCAGTGAATACATTGACTATATCCTGGAGTTCAGCCTCTGAATGTGCGCAGACGCAGGCGTCGTCCGCATACTGCAGCTCAACGACAGAGGTCGGGGTGATCTTGGACATAGCCTGGAGGCGGCATAGGTTAAACAGTTTCCCACTGGTTCTGCAGTTTAGTTCCACTCCAGCAGGGAGCTTGTTGGTTGTGAGGTGGAGCATGGCGGCGAGGAAGATTGAGAAGAGGGTTAGAGCGATGACACAGCCCTGTTTGACCCCGGTCCGGACCGGGTCTGTAATGGATCCGTTGGTAAGGATCACGGCCTGCATGTCATCGTGAAGCAGGCGAAGGATGTTCACAAACTTTTGGGGGCATCTGAAACCAAGGAGGACGCTCCATAGACCCTCATGGTTGACAGTGTCAAAGGCCTTTGTAAGATCGAAAAAGGCCATGTATAAGGGCTGGCGCTGCTCCCTGCATTTTTCCTGCAGCTGTCGCGCTGCAAAGATCATGTCTGTTGTTCCCCATAGGGGACGAAATCTGCATTGTGATTCCGGGAGGAGCTCCTCGGCCACAGGGAGAAGTCGATTGAGGAGAACTCTAGCGGTAACTTTTCCAATGGCTGATAGCAGGGAGATTCCCCTGTAGTTGCCGTAGTCGGTCGTCCCCTTTTAAAAAAATTATCACGATCACTGCATCTCTGAGATCCCCCGGCATGCTCTCCTCCCTCCAGGTGAGAGAGATGAGGTCATGTATCCGCGCCAACAGCGCCTCTCCGCCATACTCTAGCGCCTCAGCAGGGATTCCATCTGCACCCGTAGCCTTGTTATTCTTCAGCTGTTTTATGGCTTTGCCTACCTCCTGCAACGTTGGAGTTTCACTGAGTTGGTGGCGGGTCGCATGCTGCGGGATGGAGTCGAGAACACTCGAGTCAAAGGCAGAGTCTCGATTGAGGAGTTGTGGGGGAAAACACTCAGCCAGATCTTGCAGATTCCAACATTTTGTCTGCAGAAACTGCAATCTCAGTGGCCATTTAGCTTGAATGTGTAGAAAACCTGCAACCAGACTGATATATGAGACAGAGGGACCAGAAGAGGATTCTGTGAGGCAAGATGACTTTTGGGGCAAATCGATGGACGCCGAGGTTCAGCGGGTCCATGCGGCGAATATTCACAGTTCATACACCAAAACGCCACCAATGATGATGAGGGTTTTGTTGAACGGCATCCCAGTACACATGGAGCTGGACACTGGGGCCAGCCAGTCACTCATGGGTGTTCAGCAATTCGAGAAGCTATGGCCACTCAAAGCCAGTAGACCCAAATTAGAACGTATTGAGACACAATTATGGACTTACACCAAGGAAATCATTCCGGTGCTAGGCAGTGTAATGATGGCTGTCACACACAATGGGCTAGTGAAACAGCTGCCACTCTGGATTGTCCCAGGCAATGGTCCCACTCTGTTGGGGAGGAGCTGGTTAGCCGAGATGAACTGGAAATGGGGGGATGTTCACGCAATGTCCTCGGTGAAGCGAAGTTCGTGCTCACAAGTCCTACAGCAATTCGAGTCACTATTTCAACAGGGCAGCGGGACTTTCAAAGGCACTAAAGTAAGGATACACATCACCCCGGATGCCAGGCCAGTGCACCACAAAGCCAGAGTGGTGCCGTATGTGATGCGGGAAAAAATCGAGAGTGAATTGGACCGGCTGTTGCGAGAGGGCATCATCTTGTCTGTTGAATTCAGCAACTGGGCGAGCCCCATCGTTCCCGTTCTAAAAGCGGATGGCTCTGTCAGGATCTGTGGCGACTACAAGGCCACCATCAATCGGGTGTCCCTACAAGACCATTCCCAAGACCGGAGGATCTTTTCTCCATGCTGGCAGGCACCAAGCTGTTCACCAAGTTGGACCTCACTTCAGCCTATATGACCCAGTAACTGGCCGACGAATCCAAACTACTGACCACAAGAGACTGTTTGCGTATAACAAGTGCCTGTTTGGCATTTGATCAGCGGCCGCGATTTTTCAACGTAACATGGAAAGCCTGCTTAAATCCATTCCTGGAACGATCGTATTCCAGGATGACATCCTCATCATGGGTCGAGACACCGAGGAACACCTCCACAACCTGGAGGAGGTGCTACGCCGACTGGACTGGGTAGGCCTGCGACTCAAGAAGTCTAAATGTGTGTTTTTAGCTCCTGAGGTTGAGTTTCTGGGCAGGAGGGTTGTTGCAGATTGGATTCGGCCCACCGAATTCAAAACAGAGGCAATTCGACGAGCACCCAGTCCCTGCAACACATCGGAGCTGCGTTCATTCCTGGGACTGTTGAACTATTTCGGGAACTTTCTGCCGAACTTGAGCACGTTGTTGGAGCTGCTACACGTGCTCCTCAATAAGGGTTGTGATTGGTTTTGGGGGGGACTGTCAGGAACGGGCTTTCGATCGGGCGCGAAACCTACTTTGTTCAAGCAAATTGTTGACTCTGTACGATCCCTGTAAACATTTAGTTCTGACTTGTGACGCATCGTCCTATGGGGTTGGGTGCGTGTTGTAGCAGGGCAATGCTGAGGGTCAGCTACAATCGGTGGCTTATGCCTCCAGGTCGCTCTCCCAAGCAGAACGAGGATATGGGATGGTCGAGAAGGAAGCGCTTGCATGTGTCTATGGTGTAAAGAAAATGCATCAGTACCTCTTCGGTAGGAAGTTTGAATTAGAGACGGACCACAAGCCACTCACATCCCTGTTGTCAGACAGCAAGGCTATCAATGCCAACGCATCAGCTCGCATACAGCGGTGGGCTCTCACGCCAGCTGCTTATGACTACTCCATCCGGCACCGGCCCGGCACTGAAAACTGCGCTGACTCGCTCAGCAGGCTCCCACTGGCCACCACTGAGGAGGCAGCTGAGAAAAATGCTGAGATGGTCATGGCTGTCGATGCCTTTGACAGTGCAGGCTCCCCCATCACAGCCCGCCAGATCAAAATCTGGACAAACAGAGATCCCCTCCAATCCTTGATTAAGAAATGTGTCCTGACTGGGGATTGGGCGTCCGCACACGGAGCATGCCCTGAGGAGGTCAGACCGTTCCACAGGCGGATGGATGAGCTCTCCATCCAAGCCAACTGCCTACTATGGGGCAGCTGGGTAGTCATGCCCCAGAAGGACAGGGAGGCATTCATCAGGGAACTCCACAGTCAGCACCCAGGCATTGTGATGATGAAGGCCATTGCCCGGTCATACGTTTGGTGGCCTGGAATTGATTCAGACCTGGAACACTGTGTTCGCAGGTGCACGACCTGTGCCCAGCTGGGTAATGCCTCCAGGGAGGCCCCGCTCAGCCCGTGGCCCTGGCCCACCAAGCCATGGTCACGCATCCACGTTGACTACGCGGCCCGTTCATGGGGAAGATGTTCCTCATTGTAGTAGATGCGTACTCGAAATGGATCGAGTGCATCATCCTGAATTCCTGCATGCCATCCACCACTGTGGAAAGCCTATGTGCGATCTTTGCAACCCATGGCTTGCCGGACATACTGGTTAGTGACAATGGCCCGTGTTTCACGAGCTATGAATTCCGGGAATTTATGTCGGGCAATGGCATCAACCACGTCAGGACTGCGCTGTTCAAGCCGGCCTCCAATGGCCAGGTGCAACGGGCAGTCCAAATCATTAAGCAAGGTATGCTCAGGATTCAAGGACCCTCCCTACAATGCCGCCTATCGCGCTTCCTGCTGGCCTATAGATCCCGCCCGCAGAGCTACTCATGAAACGGACACTCAAAACTCGGTTGTCCCTCATCCACCCAGTCCTGACCAACATAGTTGAGGGCAAGCGCAAGTCACAAAATGAGTACCATGACTGAAATTCAAGGGGGAGATGTATAGAAATAAATGATCCTGTATTCGTCCTCAATCACGCCATGGGGCCCAAATGGCTTGAGGGTACTGTAATTGGCAAAGAGGGGAATAGGATCATCGTGGTAAAACTCAACAATGGCCAGATATGCCGTAAGCATCTGGACCAAGTAAAAAAAAGGTTCAGCATGGGCACGGAGGAACCTGAAGAAGACCGTGAGATGGAGCTCACACTACCGCCAGCGAACATGCAACAAGAGCAATCGGAAGAATGCACAGTCCCTGAGGTCAGCCCGGACAGGCCGGAAGCCGGAATCACCACAGGTGACAGACACTCACATCAGTGCCCAACAACCAAAGCCCAACTGCGGCGGTCCACGAGGGAGCGCAGACCACCTGAAAGACTAAACCTATGATCCCAGTAAGACTTTGGGGGGGGGGCGAAGGTGATGTCATGTTTGTAACTACAATGTAACACCACTGTATTACTGTATACACTCAACTGAGATGCACTCCTTGACCACAGGGGGTGAACTTGTGGGAGACACTCCTTACCTGATCACACAGGTATTTAAAGGGAGGTCCCACGCAAGGTCATCACTTCTGGAGTCCTGTAATAAAGAGTTAAGGTCACAGGGAGGTCTTATCCCTGGAATGTGCCTCATGTGGTTTCATGCTGTAGAGTAAGGACTTTACAGAATCAGTTGCATCCTGCAGTTTTAAACAAGCCTTCAGGCACAACACAATAGCAATTCAGCAAGTTTTTTTAAAGGTCATCTTCAGCAGCATGTTCCGCAGATACCTCCCAGGAACTGAGTTCGTTCTAGACATAACAACAACAATTTATTTTTATATAGTAGTAAAACGTCCCAAAACGCTTCACTGGAGTATTATAATAAAAAGATTGACACCAAGCCTCATAAGAAATTAGGCAGGTCACCAAAAGCTTGGTCAAAGAGGTAGGTTTTAAGGAACGTCTTAAAGGCGGAAAGAGAGGTAGACAGGTTTAGGCAGGTTATTCCAGAGCTTTAGAGCTGAGGCAGTTGGAGGCACGGCTACCGGTAGTTGAGCGATTATAATCAGGAATGCTTAAGAGGGCAGAATTCGAGGAGTGCAGAAATCTTGGGGGTTGTGGGGCTGGAGAAGATTACAGAGATAGGAAGGGGCGAGGCCATGGAGGGATTTGAATACAAGGATGAGAATTTTGAAATCGAGACGTTGCTTAACTGGGTGTCCAATATAGGTCAGCAAGCACAGGGATGATGGGTGAGCGGGACTTGGTGCGATGTAGGACATGGGCAGTCGAGTTATGGATGATCTCATGTTTATGGAGGGTAGAATAAGAACATAAGAACATAAGAACATAAGTAATAGGAGTAGGTGTAGGCCATACGGCCCCTCTAGCCTGCTCTGCTATTTAATACGATCATGGCTGATCCGATCATGGACTCAGGTCCCCTTCCCTGCCCACTCCCCATAACCCCTTATTCCCTTAGCGGTTAACAAACTGTCTACCTCTGTCTTAAATTTATTCAATGTCCCAGCTTCCACAGTTCTCTGAGGCAGCGCATTCCACAGATTGACAACCCTCTGAGAGAAGAAATTTCTCCTCATCTCAATTTTAAATGGCGGCCCCCTATTCTAAGATTATGCCCCCTAGTTCTAGTCTCCCCTATCAGTGGAAACATCCTCTCTGCATTCACCTTGTCAAGCCCCCTCATAATCTTATACGTTTCGATAAGATCACCTCTCATTCTTTTGAATTCCAATGAGTAGAGGGCCAACCTTTTCAACGTTTCCTCATAAGTTAATCCCCTCATCTCCGGAATCAACCTAGTGAACCTTCTCTGAACTGCCTCCAAAGCAAGTCTATCCTTTCTGAAATATGGAAACCAAAACTCTACGTAGTATTCCATGTGCGGCCTCACCAATAACCTGTATAACTGTAGCAAGACTTCCCCGCTTTTATACTCCATCCCTTTTGCAATAAAGGCCAAGATTCCATTGGCCTTCCTGATCACTTGCTGTACCTGCATACTAACATTTTGTGTTTCATGCACCAGGCCCCCCAGGTCCCACTGTACTGCAGCACTTTGCAATTTTTCTCCATTTAAATAATAACTTGCTCTTCGATTTTTTTCTGCCAAAGTGCATAACCTCACACTTTCTAACTTTGTACTCCATCTGCCAAATTTTTGCCCTATCACCAAGCCTGTCTATGTCCTTTTGCAGGTTTTTTGTATCCTCCTCACACATTGCTTTTCTCCAATCTTTGTATCGTCAGCAAATGTGGGAGGACTAGCCAGTAGTGCGTTGGAATCGGCAAGTATATGGGTTAAAAAAAAGGCATGGATAACAACTGGAATCCCGTTGAATCTGGGTTCATAGAATCATAGAAAATTATGACACAGTAGGAGGCCATTTGACCCATTATGCCTGTGCCGGTCAAAAAAGAGCTACCCAGACTAATGCCACCTTCCAGCACTTGGTCCGTAGCCTTGTAGGTTACAGCTCTTTAAGTGCACATCCATGTACCTTTTAAACGTGGTGAGGGTTTCTGCCTCTACCACCCTTTCAGGCAGTGAGTTCCAGACCCCCACCACCCTCTGGGGGAAGAAATGTTTCCTTAACTCCCCTCTAATCCTTCTAGAAACTATTTTAATCTATACGCCCTGCTAAGGAAAATAGGTCCTTCCTATCCACTCTAGGCACCTCATCATTTTATACACCCCAATTAGATCTCCCCTCAAGCTCCTCTGTGCCAAGGAAAATGACCCCAGCCTATCCAATCTTTCCTCATAGCTAAAGTTTTCCAGTCCTGGCAACAACTCAGGGGCTGGCTCCAGAGAGGGCAGAAGTTCTGCCTGGCCCAATGGTTTGCCCCTGATGCTGGTCAATTTACCAGAGCCAGGCTGTTTTCATACTTTAGGCATCTACACGATGGCAGATTCCAGCCTCAAAGTACCTACCACAGTGTAGTGTGGCTGGTGGTTCTCTGTAGTTAGCAGAGTGTAATTTTATTTACCAAAAAAACTTAGCTCTACAATCAATTGTCCTTGTGATTGATTTCTCGAGTTAGTGGAAGGGGGTCCTTTAAGATCCCTCGAGCCACCATTAGAGTCTTAGATGGGGGAAAGGAGAATTCTGGCTCCTGAGGGGAGGCCAGCCATCAAAGGCAGCCCGCCAGTGTGAGGTGGTGAGGGTCCTGAGAGTGGCAGAAGTGCCCAAAAATGGCAACCAGGCTCCCACTGTAGTCCCCAACTTAGATAGAGAGAGACAGCCGTTACCAGGTCTGCTCCGTCCATTGGGATGCAACGGAGCTTTAATGCCCGTTCCTGGAGCTTCTACGTGGTGGCCCCTAGGAAACAGCGGGAAATGGAACGGATGAATGAGAGGAGATCTTATTGAAACGTATAAGATACTGAAGGGGCTTGACAGGGTAGATGCAGAGAGGATGTTTCCCTTCATGGGGGAATCTAGAACTAGGGGGCATAGTTTCAGAATAAGGGGTCGCTCACTTAAAACAGAGATGAGAAGGAATTTCTTCTCTCAGAGGGTCATGAATCTTTGGAATTCTCTACCTCAGAGAGCTGTGGAGACTGGGTCATTGAATATATTTAAGGCAGAGGTAGACAGATTTTTGAACTATAGGCGAGTCAGGGGTTATGGGGAGCGAGCGGGGAAGTGGAGTTGAGTCCAAGATCAAATCAGCCATGATCTTATTGAATGGCGGAGCAGGTTCGAGGGGACATATCGCCTACTCCTGCTCCTATTTCTTATGTTGTTATGGGAGGAAAATGCAGTGGTGATCTGGGGCCTGCAGCCCCCACTGCCATTTGCATGTGGCAGACATGGAAGGAGCAACCGCTTGTGATGGGAAGGTGGGGGGTGGGGGTGGGGGAGGATGATAAGGAGGTGGTAGACCTGACACCCGCATTTTTGCCTCCTCCTTCGCAAACCTGCCCAATTTTGAGTAGGGTGGCAGAGGGAAATTCCCCTCCCGCCCGTCCAGGGAACACACAGAGATGCCTAATGCCCAGCATTGCAAGCAAACACGTTGAATGATGACTTGCTATGTTTTGCATGCCCTTACATTATGCCTACCTCACCCTTAGCCATGCATTTGTCACCTGATCCATTCCACAGTCGCACAACACTCTGTGTAACAAAAAATTCCCCTACTCTCCTTAATCTGTTATATTTAATCTTCTATCTTATATCTATATCCCATCATTCTAGACCACTTTAATCACTGGACACTCCCTGTTTCTATCTTCACTGTCCCATCACTTCACAATTTGGAACACCTACAATCTTCAGACACTTAATACACAGATGTAATTTTCATCTGACCAGTAATTTTTGATTACTTTTGGCTTCTTTCCATGCTTCTGTCTTTATGGGCTCCTGTTTTATCTGTCTTCAACCTTCACTGGGTTTCTCAATTTGTTTTTAGAAGTGTGGCCATTTTGTCGTGAAATGTTAGTGAAATTTTAAATAAAATTACACTTCCACAGATAAGGCTTTAGAATTATGAAGGGGTTTTGATAGGGTAGATAGATCAGGGAAAGAAATAGAAGGATGTGTTGATGGGATTACAGAGGATTACCTAGGGTATACAGCACACAAACAGGACATTTGGTCCAACCAGTCCATGCCGACGTTTATGTGCCACTCAAGTCGCCTTCTGTCTTTCCTCATCTAAATCTATCAGCGAAACCCTCTATTCCCTTCTCCCTCATAGACTTGTCCAACCTCTCCTTAAATGCATCTATACTATTCTTTTCAACCACTCCCTGTGGCAGTGAGTTCCACATTCTCATCGCTCTGTGGGTAAAGACGTTTCATCTGAACTCCCTATTGGATTTCTTGGTGACTATGTTATATTGATGGCCTCTCATTATGCTCTTCCCCACAAGTGGAAACATTCTCTTCGTATCCACGCTATCAAAACTTTTCATAATTTTAATGACCTCTATTAGGTCACCCCTCAGCCTTCTTTTTTCAGGAGAAAAGAGACCCAGTCTGTTCATCCTTTCCTGATATGTATAGCCTTACATTTCTAGTATCATCCTTGTAAATCTTCTCTGCACCCTTCCCAGTTCCTCCATATCCTTTGTTACAATATGGCAACCAGAACTGCACGCAGTAATCTAAGTGTGGTCTAACCAAGGTCCGATACAGGTTTCGCATAACTTCCCTACTTTTCAATTCTATCCCTCTAGCAATAAACCCCAGCGCTTGGTTTGCTGTTTTTTTAATGGCCTTGCCAACCTGTATTGCAACCTGCAGTTAGATGAAATCGGGTGGGAGGTGGCTTGTGTGGAGCATTATAGCTGGCATGGACCAATTGGGTCAAATGGCCTGTTACTGTGCTGTAAATTCCAAGTAATTCTATCATCATCATCATAGGCAGTCCCTTGAAACGAGGATGACTTGCTTCCACGCCAAAAAGGGATGAGTTCACAGGTGTTTCAATGTTCCAGATCCCGAACTATATCCTAAAGGGTGGAAGATGCCTGTGCGTGGACTTTTTTAACATGTGGTGGCTGTTGCACACCAGCCACACACGGGCTTGACAGAGCTAGGTCTTGCTCCAGTGGCAAGGATTACTCAGGACGACTGGAGACCAGCTCTGCTGCATGGACCCAGCGCGCACACATATCGTAGTGTGGGCTGGCCCGTGCTGCCCCTGGGCCCTCGCCTCTTCTGAGCCCCAAACTCACGCCTCTCGTGGGCCCAGTCACCTCCATCTACAAATTCTTGCCAATCCTTCGGCCGACCTCGCCTCTCCTGCTGTGCCTGCCCTATGCTCTAGTCTATGCAAGACTAGAGAAAGCAGCATCACCTAGTTTTCTAGCTCTACAAAAATACAGACGGACATGAATGTATTTCAGTTGAAAACTGAGCAAAAGTGCTATAAATAAAAACGTTGGGACAGACTTGATGTATGATGAATATCACCACTGGTGAAGTGGAGTCTTCCTCAATGGTGGACGTTTTTATCACATATCATGGCAAGCTGTGACATATCCTCCATATATTTTAAACATATTGACTTGAAAAGGAATTGAAAGAAGGATGAAGGTGCCAATGGTTAGAACTATAGCCATATGGCCCTTCTGATAACACTTACTTACAATCTTCATAGAAAATGAAACTAACTCCTTCACAGATTATTAACCTTTAGTGAGCCACTGACAATTTTGCTCACCCAGTGAGTGATATTGCTTGAGGGAAATTATGTTCTAAATTATGAAGGGTTTTGATAGAGTAAATAAGGACAAAACTCTTTCCACTGAGAAGACTGTCAGTAAACAGAGGACACAGATTTAAGATCAGAGAGGCGATGATGTGGAGATTTATTTTTTTACACAGCAAGTTGTCATATTCTGGAATGTACTGCCTGAGAGGGTGGATGGATGTGGATTCAATTGTAACATTCAAATACTTGGGGTTGGATTTTCGGTTTTGCTCATCTCGGGGCGGTACTGGCAGTGGGGCGGTAAAGTTTGTGCCCAGGAACAGTTTGCGCCTCAGTCAGCAAAATTCATCAGCTAGGGCCCTGAGTTGGGGTGGAGCACTAAGGGAGGCGTTACACACCTCTTTTAGGGCGCTAGGCAGGCTGAGCAAGTGAAATTCCTGAGCTAAACAGCCGGCCTCGGAGCAATGAAAGTAGCTAAGGTAAATGTTGGTCCCCTAGAGGATGAGACTAGGGAATTAATATTGGGGAACAGGGAAACGGCAAATACTTTGAACAAATATTTTGTATCGATCTTCACAGTCGAAGACAGTAAAAACATCCCAATAGTGGTTAATCAAGGGGTTATAGGGAAGGAGGAACTTAATACAATCACTATCACAAAAGAAGTTATACTCGGTAAAATAATGGGATTAAAGGCGGACAAGTTCCCTGGACCTGATAGCTTGCATCCTAGAGTCCTTTTAGATTACAACCAATGCATCCACTATCTCTGCAGCCACTTCTTTTAGGCTGCAGAGATAGTGGATACATTGGTTGTAATCTGCCAAAATTCCCTGGATTCTGGGGAGGTCCAAGCAGATTGGAAACCCGCAAATGTAACGCACCCATTTAAAAAAGGAGGCAGATAGAAAGCAGGAAACGACAGACCGGTTAGCCGAACATCTGTTGTTGGGAAAATGCTGGAGTCCATTATTAAGGAAGCAGTAGCAGGACATTTGGAAAAGCATAATTCAATCAAGCATGGTTGTCTGAAAGGGAAATCGTGTTTGACAAATTTGCTAGAGTTCTTTGAGGATGTAACGAGTAGGGTGGATAAGGGGGAACCAGTGGATATGGTGTATTTGGAATTCAGAATGCATTCGATAAGGTGCCACATAAAAGGTTACTGCACAAGATAAAAGTTCACGGGATTGGGGGTAATGTATTAGCATGGATAGAGGATTGGCTAACTAACAGAAAATAGAGAGTCGGGATAAACGGGTCATTTTCAGGTTGGCAAACAGTAACCAATGGGGTGCTGCAGGGATTTGTGCTGGGTCCTCAACTATTTACAATCTATATTAATGACTTGGATGATGGGACCGAGTGTAATGTAGCCAAATTTGCTGATCATACAAAGATAGGTGGGAAAGCAAATTGTGAGGAGGACACAAAAAATATGGGGCCCAACATTGGCCATGACTTGCATCAATCTTTTTGGAGTAAGTGTTTTTTTCTGACGTAAGTTAGAAAATGGCATTTTCCCAAAAAAATTTGTTCCAGAGTAAGTCAGTTAGGTACGATTTTTTTAGGTCAGTTTTTTTTCAAAATGGGGCGTTCCTAGACACTTACGACAGTTTTGGCCATTTATGCCACTTTGGCCAGCAAAAACTTACTCCAAATCCACTTAGGTCAGCGTATGTGGCCAGCTCTGAAAAATCTTGCGGGCAGTTAAGAAAAAGCAGTGCACATTCGGCAGACATTAGGGCTGGGATAGGGGAGGGAAGGGAACTGGAGAGGACCTCAACAACCAAGCACCAAACATTAAGGAAAAGCTCAAACAATTAAAATACTAATAAAAAGAGAAGTAAACCCTACCGTATCTTTAATGTCTGCCTTAGAAAGGCACCAAAACTCTCCTCCTCCCCCCCCAAAAACTTTCCTCCTCCCCCCCCCACCCCAAAACTCTCCTCCTCCTCCCGCCAAAACTCTCCTCCTCCCCCCCCACCCCCCAAAACTCTCCTCCTCCCCCTCAAAATTCTCCTCCTCCACCCACCCCGCAAAACTCTCCTCCTCCCACCCCAAAACTCTCCTCCTCCTCCCCCCAAAACTCTCCTCCTCCCCTCCCACCCCCCAAAACTCTCCTTCTCCTCCCCCAAAACTCTCCTCCTACCCCCTCCCCCCCACCCCGCAAAACTCTCCTCCTCCCCCCCAAAACTCTCCTCCTCCTCCCCCCACCCCCCAAAACTCTCCTCCTCCCCACCCAAAACTCTCCTCCCCCCAAAAACTCTCCTCCTCCCCCCCAAAACTCTCCTCCTCCTCCCCCCAAAGCTCTCCTCCTCCCCTCCCACCCCCCAAAACTCTCCTCCTCCCCCAAAACTCTCCTCCTCCTCCCCCCAAAACTCTCCTCTTCCCCTCCCACCCCCCAAAACTCTCCTCCTACCCCCCAAAACTCTCCTCCTCCCCCCCAAAACTCTCCTCCTCCTCCCCCCAAAACTCTCCTCCTCCCCCCCACCCCGCAAAACTCTCCTCCTCCCCCCCACCCCCCAAAACTCTCCTCCTCCCCACCCAAAACTCTGCTCCCCCCAAAAACTCTCCTCCTCCCCCACCCAAAACTCTCCTCCTCCACCCCCCAAAACTCTCCTCCTCCCCCCCCACCCCGCAAAACTCTCCTCCTCCCCCCCAAAACTCTCCTCCCCCCAAATCTCCTCCTCCTCCCCTCCCAAAATCTCATCCTCCACCCCCAAAACTCTCCTCACCCTCCCCAAAAAACTCTCCTCTCCCGCCCCAAAAACTCTCCTCCTCACCCCCACCCCCCCCCTCCCAAATCAAAAGTTTCAAGCACAGCCACTAAATAAAAAATAAAACCAAAGTCCTTACCTGCCCAGGAACTCAGCGGCCAGCCGGTCGGTGCAGGAGGCCACTCGGCCGGGGATAGGGTGCGGTGAGATCGGGCGTCCCTTCGGCCTGGGATAGGGGCTGCGAGCATTGGGTCCTGCTCACAGCCCACAGGAGAGCAGGAGCATGCGTGCAGCTCTCACTGAGCATGCGTGCAGGTGCTGGCAGTGCTTTCTGCGCTGGCCTGTTGCTCCGCCCGCCCCCCCCCCTTCAGCCTCCACGCCACGCCACGACTCCGGGGACTCCGAAGAGCGGCCAGGATGGGGTCCCTTTTTTCTGACGTCCTTTCCAGCGCGCAAAGTCGGCGAGCTTCAGGTCAGTACGCCGTAAAAAGGGGTTGGGCAATGTTGGGCCCATCGACAGACTAAGTGAGTGGGCAAAAATTTGGCAAGTGCAGTACAATGTGGAAAAATGTGAGGTTATCCACTTTGGCAGAAAAAAATAGAAAAGCAAATTATAATTCAAATGGAGAAAAATTGCTAAGTCCTGCAGTATGGAGGGACCTGGGGGTACTTGTGCATGAAACACAAAACGTTAGTATGCAGGTACAGCAAGTAATCAGGAAGGCAAATGAACATTGGCCTTTATTGCAAGGGGGATAGAGTATAAAAGCAAAGAAATCCTGCTCCAACTGTACAGGTTATTGGTGAGGCCACACCTAGAGTACTGCATACAGTTTTGGTCTTTGTATTTAAGAAAGGATTGGATTGGATACTTGCATTGGAGGCTGTTCAGAAAAGGTTCACTAGGTTGATTGGTTCCGGAGATGAGGGTGTTGACTGATGAAGATAGGTTGAGTAGGTTGGGCCTATACTCATTGGAGTTCAGAAGAATGAGAGGTGATCTTATTGAAATATATAAGATAATGAGGGGGCTCGACAAGATGGATGCAGAGAGGATATTTTGACTCATAGGGGAAACTAAAACTAGGGGGCATAGTCTCAGAATAAGGGGCCGCCCATTTAAAACTGAAATGAGGAGGAATTTCTTCTCTGAGGGTTGTAAATCTGTAGAAACATATAAGATTCTGACGGGACTGGACAGGATAGATGCGGGAAGAATGTTCCCAATGTTGGGGAAGTGCAAAACCAGGGGAGATTGTCTTAGGATAAGGGGTAGGCCATTTAGGACTGAGACGAGGAGAAACTTCTTCACTCAGAGAGTTATTAACCTGTGGAATTCCCTGCCGCAGAGAGTTGTTGATGCCAGTTCACTGGATATATTCAAGAGGGAGTTAGATATGGCCCTTATGGTTAAGGGGATCAAGGGGTATGGAGAGAAAGCAGGAAAGGGGTACTGAGGGAATGATCAGCCATGATTTAATTGAATGGTGGTGCAGGCTCGAAGGGCCGAATGGCCTACTCCTGCACCTATTTTCTATGTTTCTATGAATTCTCTGCCCCAGAGAGCTGTACAGGCTGGGTCATTGAATATATTTAAGGCGGAGATAGACAGATTTTTGAGCGATAAGGGAGTAAAAGATTATGGGGAGCGGACAAGGAAGTGGAGCTGAGTCCATGATCAGATCAGCCATGGTCTTATTAAATGGCGGAGCAGGCTCGAGGGGCCAAATGGCTTACTCCTGCCCTATTGCTTATGTTCTGATGTTCTAAAAGAGGCCTGAGGGAACAAAAACCTGAAAAAAACCCACAAAAATATTCCTGACATATAACTCACACCACGACAATATAAGATGCAAAAAATGAAATAAAAATCAATCACAGTTACCTGAGGTCAACATTACTTACCTCACTACGACCACCACAACTCAGACCGGTCCCAGCACAGCGCTCTATGGAGCGCTATGGATCGGGCTGGAGGCAAAAATTGAGACGGTGTCGTAACCAAGGGCATTGCACACCACAGGGCTTGCCTCTTCCAGGAGGTAATGCTCCGTGCCCTGTTGAAACTGGCAGCGAATGTCTCGGCAGGGGCGCTGGAAGCTGGATGCCTGTCCAGAAGTACTTACCGCCGCCATTGCCGCCTCTCTGGGGTGCTGACAGGGGCAGCAGAAGACCGAAAATCCAGCCCATGACGGGGAAAACATTGTAGAGCTACTGGGAAAGCGCAGGAGTGGGGGTGCACTCCGTGTTTCACCCCGGAGCGGCGGCCATGACGGCAGTGGGATCTTCTGGGAGGGCGATTAGCCGCCAACCCCCTGCAGAGGTCCTCACATGTGGTTGTGTGGTGTCACGGAGCAGCACTGCCCGGAAGAGCTCCGCCGGTGTGCAACGCCCCCGATTGTGACATCGGCACGAGTTTTGACTTCACCCCCGACCCGTCCGCCCGCAGTGAACTCCTGGGAAATCAGGCAGTCCAACTGTTATATATGTATACTTGTATATACTCTGTACAGCCACCAGAGGGCTCATCCCCTGGAGTCCCAAGGGATCCCATAATCCCTTGGGAGCACAGGTATTTAAGGAGGCCTCACAGGTTGGAGAGGCACTCTGGAGACCTGAAATTAAAGACCAAGGTCACACTTTACTTCAAGCCCACAGTGTTCAGTCTGACTCTTTCTCCACACCTAACACCAATGAGATCGACTGCAGAGAGGTAGGCAATGGCATCCTACAATAAGTGTGATTGTTGCTTCTTTTCATTTTTTTTGTGATTTATATTGTGGTGGTGTGGCCAATGCTTTGAGCAAGTTTTTGTGGGGGTGGGGCGGGGGGGGGAGGGGGGCGTTAGGTTTTTTTTCTCCCCCCAGGCATCTCTCAGAGCGTTCGTGTCCTGGCTCTTTAGCTCGGGATTTGCCCATCCTAGTGCCGAGAGAGGTGTACAACGCCTCCCTTAGTGCTGTGCCCCACACTCAGGGCCCAGCTGGCCAATTTTACTCACTGAGGCGCAAACTGTTCCCGGTTGTAAACTTTACCTCCATTACTGCCCCGATATCATCAAACATGAAGAATCAGCCCAACGACTGAGTATCTACAGCCCTCTGAGGGAGAGAATTCCAAAGAGTCACAGCCCTCTGAAGGAGTCAGCAACAGTGACACCAACTCTCCAATGCTCACATTGGGTTGCTGCTCGAACCACTTGGCTCCAGAGCGCAACAGAGCCTTGATCCAGACATGGACGCAAGAGCTGAATGCCCGACAAGAGTTTAGAGCAGCTGCCCGTGACATCAAAGTAGCATACGACCGAATAAGGTACCAAGGAGCCCCTCGCAAACTGAAGTTTTGGACCTCTGTGAAAAGAACTAATGAATAATCCATTCTGACAATGTGGTTCCTGACAGTGACAAGATGGATGGTGTTAAATAGTCCCCTATCTCGCAGGAAGCCCTTGCTGCTGATTCACGTAGGGGCCCAGAATAAGTTCTCTGAAACCACTTAAGCAATAAGATAAGAAACATTGAAAAGTTTTGAAACCATTTCTGTCTTTTACCACTCACTGGCTCAGATGGTTAAGCAACGAGTACTTCTGCTGTGTTAGTATGTATTTCATTGGCTGTAAAGCAATTTGAGACGTCCAGTGGTCATGAAAGGCGCTATATAAATGCACGTCTTTTTTTTAGTAGATCTTGCCTGTAATGGAGGTAGAGATGCTACATTTGGTCTTAGTACCACTGTTTTTTAGATAGGAAATTCCATCAGGGATTCTTTTCCTATCAAGGGAATACAATTGCAGTTCCCTGTGAAGCCAAAAGGATGACCTCGCTCTTTAATAAATATGAAGGCCAACTCATCCAGGCTGACATTCCGTGCAGTACTGAGGGAACGCTGCACTGTCAGAGGTGCCACCCTTGGGATGAGACATTAAACCGAGGCCTTTCATATGGATGTAAAAGATCCCGTGGCACTGTTTTGAAAAAGAATTCAGGAATTCTCTCCAGTGTCCTGACCAATATTTATCCCTCAAACAACATCACTGAAACAGATTATCGGATCACTTATGTTTGTGGGAGCTTGCTGTGCGCGAATTGGCTGTTGCGTTTCCTACATTACAACATTGACTACACGCCAAAAGTACTTAATTGGCTGTAAAATACTTTGGGATGTCTTGAGGTCATGAAAGGAGCTTGGTCAATGAAAATCTTTCTTTCTTTTGTTTGCTTTCGAGGTGTAAAGGCAACTAGCCTCAACAAAGATGCAGGGCTAAAACATTCTTGATTTTACTTGCAAACACACAATTTTAATTTTTAGAGGGCAATAACCCAACTAGGGTAATCCCATCAATTCTTAATGGTGCTTGCAAAGACTTGGGGCTGAATTTTAGGCTTTTCGGTTTTCGGGGCGAAAACGGAGGCGGGGCGAGAAAGTTACCGGCCGGGAAAAGTTTGCGCTTTAGTAAGGGAGTTTCGGCATCTGGTCCCTGCGTCAGAGGGTGCAGCGCGAAGGGAGGCGTTGTACACTTTTTGTGGCGCAAGGATGGGAAACGCGCAAACTGATCTGCCAGGTCATGTGCGCTCTGAGAGAGGTCGGGGTGGGGAACCTTAAAAAAAACCCACAAAAACATACCCAAAATATTGCCCACGCCACCACAACATAAATCACAAAAAGAACAAACACTCGCACTTACCTTCAGAGTGCTTTACCTCCCTCTGGGCCGCCGGCTATGTTGGACCGCTCTGATTTCCCAGACGATCGTTGTGGGCGCACTTCCGGGCGGACGGATCGGGCAAAAGTCCAAAGTCGTGCCGGTGTCGCAACCATTGGCGTTGCACACACCCAGGCGCAGCTCTTCCCGGTGGTCCTGCTCAGCGTCGCCGCGGAACCCAAGCGGAGGATCGCGACAGGGCGCAGGAGACCTCATCGCCGTCTTTCACGCCGCCCCGGGGCGAAAGCCAGAGCGCAAAGGACCGGAAAATCCAGCCATTATCTTTTAATTGTTTGGGGCAATAACCATTCTAAGGTAGTCCCATCAATCCTGAATGGTGTTTGCAAAGACTTGGTGCTGAAGGAACAGATTGAAGTCCTCAGGAGTGGTGCAGTTGAATTGTTTTCCAATCCCCCAGTTCCTGCCTGCCATGTTGCATTTTCTCAACCTTTTTTCTCTGCTCTTTTCCAGAGCGTGCTAACTGATGCTGAGGTAAGCAGTGTCCTCCGGCACCTGCACAAGCATTGGCAGTGAGTGTTGGCAGAGTAATCCTGGAGTAACGCACAATTTTTAACAATGAGCTTGCCTAAAAATTACAGCGGTGTCTGCGTTAATAAGAAACATAAGAAACCTATATTAATGATTTAGACGAAGGAATTGAGTGTAATATCGCCAAGTTTGCAGATGACACTAAGCTGGGTGGCAGTGTGAGCTCTGAAGAGGATGCTAAGAGACTGCAGGGTGACGTGAACAGGTTATGTGAGTGGACAAACAAATGGCAGATGCAGTATAATGTGGATAAATGTGAGGTTATCTACTTTGGTGGCAAAAACAGGAAGGCAGATTATTATCTGAATGGTGACAGATTAGTAAAAGAGGAGATGCAACGAGATGTGGGTGTCATGGTACATCAGTCATTGAAAGTAGGCATGCAGGTACAGAAGGCAGTAAAGAAAGCAAATGGCATGTTGGCCTTCATAGCTAGAGGATTTGAGTATAGGAGCAGGAAGGTCTTACTGCAGTTGTACAGGGCCATGGTGAGACCACACCTTGAATATTGTGTGCAGTTTTGGTCTTCTAATCTGAGGAAGGACATCTTGCTATTGAGGGAGTGCAGCGAAGGTTCACCAGACTGATTCCCGGGATGGCAAGACTGACATATGAAGAAAGACTGGATCTTTTAGGCTTAGATTCACTGGAATTTAGAAGAATGAGAGGGGATCTCATAGAAGCATATACAATTCTGACGGGGTTGGACAGGTTAGATGCAGGAAGAAGGTTCCCGATGTTGGGAAAGTCCAGAACCAGGAGTCACAGTCTAAGGATAAGGGGTAAGCCAACTTTTTCACCCAGAGAATTGTGAACCTGTGGAATTCTCTACCACAGAAAGTTGTTGAGTCCAGTTTGTTGGATATATTCAAAAGGGAGTTAGATGTGACCCTTATGTCTAAAGGGATCAAGGGGTATGGAGAGAAGGCAGGAATGGGGTACTGAAGTTGCCTGATCAGCTATGATTATATTGAATGGTGGTGCAGGCTCGAAGGGCTGAATGGCCTGCTCCTGCACCTATTTTCTATGTTTCTATGTTTCTATGTCAATAAGGAGCATCGAGCCTGCTCCGCCATTCAATAAGATCATGGCTGATCTTCGACCTCAACTCCACTTTCCTGCCCGATCCCCATATCCCTTGATTTCCCTAGAGTCCAAAAATCTATCTCAGCCTTGAATATGATGGGAGGTTGTGTAGAATGGGCTGATACTCTATGAGGTTTAGAAGAATGAGAGGCGAACTCATTGAAAGGTACAAGATTCTGAGGGGGATTGACAGGGTTGATGCTGGAAGGTTGTTTCACCTGGCTGGGGAGTCTAGAACTTGGGGGCACAGTCCCAGGAAAAGGGATTGGCCACTTAAGGCCGAGATGAGGATGAATTTCTTCACTCAGAGGGTTCTGAATCTTTGGAATTCTCTACCCCGGAGGGCTGTGGATGCTGAGTCATTGAATATATACAAGGCTGAGATAAATAGATTTCTGGACTCATGGGGAATCAAGAGATCTGGGGATCGGGCAGGAAAGTGGAGTTGAGGTCGATGATCAGCCGTGATCTCATTGAATGGTGGAGCAGGCTTGCGGAGCCGTATGGCCTACTCCTGCTCCTAATTCTTATGTTCTTATGTTTCCTATCATCATCATCATAGGCGTTCCCTCGAACAAGGATGACTTGCTTCCACAAGAGTTCACAGATGTTTCAATGAAGGACCCGATGTTCCAGTCCTGAACTCCAGTTGAGGGGGTGGAAGATGCCTGTGCATTACTTTTTTTAACGTGTTGCCCATCAGCCACCACACAGGTTTGACAGAGCGAGGCCTTTATCCAGTGACAAGGATTAACCAGGATGACTGGAGACCTGCTCTGCTGCACGGACCTAGTGCGCACACATATCGCAGTGTGGGCAGGGTCCGTGCTGTCCCTGGGCCCTCGGCTCTTCTGGGCCCCGTACCTTCATTCGCCGCACCTCCACCACGATGTCCCAGGGCCCGGCACTCCAGCTCTATTTATAGCCCCGACCTGTGGTGGTGTTCTCACACAGGTCGGAACGGCCCTCGATGTATGTGTTTCCTATATTACAACAGTGACTACACTCCAGAAATACTTAATTGGCTGTAAAGCATCCGGTGGTTGTGAAAGGTGCTATGTAAATTCAAATCTTTCTTTTCTTTCTTTCATATGAATATACTCAATGATTCAGCATCCACAGCACTCTGGGGTAGAGAATTCCAAAGATTCACAACCCTCTGAGTGAAGAAATTCCTCCTCATCTCAGTCTTGAATGGCCGACCCCTTATCCTGAGACTGTGGCCCCTAGTTCTAGGCTCCCCAGCTACGGGAACCAACCTCTCAGCATCCACCTTTCAACCCTCAGAATCTTGTAGGTTTCAGTGGGGTCACGTTTGGGCATTAGGCAAGCATGAATTCTTGGTACACATGGTTATTTTCAAACTTAATTTAAAGATCATTATCGACAGATTGCTCATGCATCCGTTCTTATTTCCTAATGAACCTTCCTTTAGTTTATTTTTCTTTGTGACTCTTTATTACACAATGCATGTTTGAGATCCTCTTTTGGCTCTTATCCTCTCATTTTCCATCTCTATGTGTGATATTGTGCTGTGTAATGTTAGTAACACATAGGGGCCAAGTTTCGGCCTGAGTTGCTCCTGTTTTTTTGGAGCAACTGGTTTAGAATGGAGTATCTTAGAAATTTGAATTCTCAGCATTTAGTTTGCTCCAGTTCTAGTCAGTTAGAACAGTTTCACTTTGGAACAGAATTTTTTTTTCAAAAGGGGGCGTGTCCGGCCACTTACGCCTGTTTTCAAAGTTTAGGCAGTGAAAACTTACTCCAAACTAACTTAGAATGGAGTAAGTGAAGATTTTTGTACGTTCGAAAAAACCTTGTCTACACTTTAGAAAATCAGGCGTAGGTTACAAATTAGGCGTAGGGAATGGGGGGCGGGGGGGGGGGGGGTTTAAAGGGAAGTTTACAAACATTAAACACTTCAGTTTTACAAATAAAGAGCCATCATCAATAATAAATGATAAATACATCAATAAATCAACCAATAAATCAATCAAAAAATGTTTTAAAAATCAATAAATAAAACATTTTCTACTTACCGACTGCAGCACCGGGAGTCCTCCAACAGCATGCTGGGACGGCCTCCCCAGTGTGTCTCTGTCAGTGTCTCTATCTCTCTGTCTGTCTGAGTGTGTGTCTCTCACTCTCTGTCTGTCAGTGTCTGTGTTTCTGACAGCGAGGGGAGGGGGAGAAGGGGGGTGGGAGGGGGAGAAGGGGGTGGGAGGGTGAGAAGGGGGAGGGGGAGAGGGAGAAGGGAGGTGGGGGTGGGGGGGAGGGGGAGAAGGGGGTTGGAGGGAAGGGGAGAAGGGGATGGGGGGAGGGGGAGAAGGGGGGTGGGAGGGAGAAGGGGATGGTGGGGGGGAGGGGGGGTGGGAGGGAGGGAACGGGGAGGGAGAGGGGGGAAGGGGGAGAGGGGGGAATGGGGGGAAAGGGGGAGAGGGGGGAAGGGAGAGAGGATGAAGGGAGGGAAGGAGAGGGGAGGGAAGGAGGGAGGAGGGAGGGAGGAAAGGAGAGAGGAGGGAGGAAGGGAAGGAAGGAGGGAAGGAAGGAGAGAGGAGGGAGGGAAGGAGAAAGGAAGGAGGGAGGGAAGGAGAAAGGAGGGAGGGAAGGAGAGAGGAGGGAGAGAGGGAAGGAGAGAGGAGGGAGGGAGGGAAGGAAAGAGGAGGGAGGGAGGGAAGGAGAGAGGGAGGAGGGAGGGAAGGAAGTAAGGAGGGAGGGAGGGAAGGAGAGAGGAGAGGAGGGGAGGGAAGGGAGGGAGGGGAGGGGTGGGGGGTGGGAAGGAGGGAGGGAGGGAGGGAGGAAGTGAAGGAGAGAGGTGGGGGGGAAGGGAGAGAAGGAGGTTGAACGGCTGGGCCCAAGACCTCGGGCTAGATTTACAGGTAGGTGGCGTCGGGTCTCGGGGGGGTCGCGGAGGTCCGGGGGGTGGGGGGAGGGGGGAAGAGAGTCGCGGAGGTCCGGGGGGGGGGTGGCGGGGGGAAGAGAGTCGCGGAGGTCCGGGGTGGGGGGAAACAGAGTCGCAGAGGGTCCGGGGGGGGGTGGGGTGGAGAGAGTCGCGGAGGTGACTGGGAGGGGGAGAGAGAGTCGCGGAGGTCCGGGGGGGGGGGGTGGGGAGTGGAGGTCGGGTCGGGTGGGAGGAGCCTTATGCACGCAGTCCCAGTGAGGCCATTCGGCCAGGGCTAGGGGCTGCGTGCTTCGGGCCCCTCCCACAGTTTTGGGCACCTGGAGCTACTGCACATGCGCACCCACTGTAGCGCGCATGTGCAGAGGTCCCGGCACTGTTTTCAGCGCAGGGACCTGGCTCTGCCCCCTACAGCTCATGCTGCACCGCGCCCAGCTCCAGAGGACCTGCAGGGAGCCGGAGAATAGGTACGTTTTTTTTAGGCTCACTTTCTGGCGCGAAAAACGGGCGTCCAGGTCCGGGCTGCGCCGTTTTAGGCGTGGCCCGAAACTTGGGCCCATGGATTCTTGCATTTTGATATAATTCCCTCATTGGCTATTTTAACTGAATCCTGCAGGTTAAAATTATGGATTTTCAATTTCATGCAAATGCATCAGTGCACTGGTTATGACTATCGCACAAGACAATTTCAATCCAATTGCCTCTTGGTTGGTGCGCTCTTTCAGTGTAATATCACATAGTACAATAGTAATTAATTGTGTGAAGCACTTTAAAATATTTCAATGTGATAAGGTGCTAAAAATCACAAGAATTATTTTTACCTTTAAGAACATAAGAACTAGGAGCAGGAGTCAGCCACACCACCCCTCGAACCTGCTGCCCCATTCAATAAGATCATGGCCGAACTTCTACACCAACTCCTCTTTCCCGCCCGATCCCCATATCCCTCGATTCCCTTAGTGCCCAAAAATCTATCGATCTCAGTCTTGAACATACTCAAAGAATAGAGCATCCACAACCCTCTTGGGTGGACAATTCCAAAGATTCACAACCCTCTGAGTGCAGAGATTTCTCCTCATTTCAGTCCTCAATGGCTGACCCCTTATGCTGAGACTATGGCCCCTAGTTCTAGAATCTGCAGCCAGGGGAAACCTGGGGCTAGACTTTCCACTTTCTGGCTAAGGCCGAAAAAAATGGGCCTTGTTCCAGCGGTGCGGGACCTATCGCCCGTGCCGATCGCCGGCTCAAGGCCCATTTTTCTTTTGCGATTATCCACTCGGCCTTACCCCAGCGATGTCAAATGGCCGATGTGATTTCTCGGCGATCTCATGATC
This sequence comes from Pristiophorus japonicus, assembly GCF_044704955.1. Classification (NCBI taxonomy): domain Eukaryota; kingdom Metazoa; phylum Chordata; class Chondrichthyes; family Pristiophoridae; genus Pristiophorus; species Pristiophorus japonicus. The sequence goes on from NC_091986.1 coordinate 203,512,895, forward strand.
GCCCAAAGAAAAAGGAAGTAAATGAAAAAAAAAGCTTCCCTAGCAATGCATTACTACGCATGTGCAGGTTGATTTTTTTTTTCAGGTTGATGCTCCTTCCCGTGCTTTGGGAGGTCAGGGGTCATCACACATGCTCAGAAGCTCTGTGAGGGTTGAGGAGAGAGAGTGAGAGAGGAGAAGATATTTTGTGGTCTGAATCAACTCATAATAATCGACATGGAGGCAACACTTGAGAGGCATAGGGCCAAGCCTTTCAGCGAGGAGGCCAATGAGGCCCTCATGAATGTTGTCAGCACCAGGTGGGAGGATCTGACACGGGGTGGACATGGGAAACCTCCATCCGGTGCATATCGGAGGATTTGGGCAGAGATTGCCGATGTGGTCACGTTGGCATCTAATGAAGCCCGGACACCGGACCAATGCCACAAACGTTGGAAAAGCCTACTGGCAGCTGCGAGAGTAAGTTGAAATTTATAATGATCTAAATAGTAACAAGAATCTGCAATGTTATTTGGTTAAATTTAAACATAACTAAATTATGAATAAATTTATGCAACCCAGCATAAAGTTAAATGTTGTAATGTGAAATATGCAAAGTAATGTTAATTTGTAATAGAACATTTTAATCTGTCAGTCTTAAATGTCGTCAATGTCTTAAGTCGCCTGACCCATTTGCTTATGGCGTGCAATGTTATCGTATCATTTACAGAAGAAGATCTCGATCAATAATCGGGAGCAGCGCAGGACGGGCGGGTGCTCTGCCATGTTGTACACTCTGACTGCCTACAAGGAGCTCGCGGTGGCCTTGGTGGGGCCAGAAAGCCGTTCGGTCACATCCCGTGGTGTGGCCGAACCCACCCTTGCGACGTGTGAGTAATGAGAAATGTGCATTGTTCAATATGTGAATCATTAGTAAATACTGAAAATATCATAGTCACGCATGTAATGTTATGCAATTAAAATGTAATTTGATGTTATGCAATGTTATGCAATTAATACAATGTAATGTTATGCAATTATAATATAATCTGATATATAATGGTGATGTACTATAGATGTTCGCATGAGGTCATGTTAGGTCATGTTAAAGCTTATGCTCACCTGTGCATATGGGGTAAATGAAAGCATTGCAATGCTTTGACTTCGAGAAACATTGTAATGCAATGATTTGAATAGTTAATCATTGTTTATCAAATGAAAGGTCAAGTGGTCGTCGAGTCAGTGGAGTTCACTGCCACTGAACCGTCTCCAGCATCACAGGAGGCAGAGGAAGAGGAGGAGTCACTGCAATCTCCTGCTGCTGTGCTTCAGTAGGAGGAGGAGGAGGAGACGGAGACGGAAGAAGAAGAGATATTTTTTGCGGGGGGCGGGGGAAACAACCTGCGGCCAGCTCGGTTGAGATGGAAGAAGCACCGGGACCAAGCGGTGTGCAGGTGGCGATGCCAAGGCGCGTCACATTGCAAACGCCGACCCCTGTGCAGAGAGCTTGATTTCCCTGTGCAGGGAGACGGTCGCGATTGGTCGCGACCTTATCCACGGGTTCGAGGGATTCTCTGCGAACTGGAACCAGTTTCCAGCATCCTGGAGTGAGTTCTGCCAGAACTTCTCCAACTGGTCTTCTGAGCAGTCACTAACTGCTCGGGAGACGTTGGAGGCGATTCGGCAGCAGACAGCCGCAACCAATGCCCTACGGCATGCGTTGTTGGCTGGACCCGGCGCTGCACCCCAAGGTGTCGTGTCTGCTCGCAGTGAAACTCCGAGCACGCAAGCGAGTACGGAGGGCACAGTTCCTCCAGACTCGGGAGTGGAGCCTCAGGCTTCCGCTTCCTCTCCATCACCTCCACCACGGCAGGAAGTCTTGACATCCCACTCTGCACGACGTCTTGGTATCGGTCTGCGTAGACCAAAATGGGTGGATGGGGTGCGAACACGGGGTGGGACAGGATCTGGAGGGAAACATGGCCACAGGTAGAGAGGGGGAAGTGCTTCTCAACAGTTCACTTGTTTTAAAATGTTCACTTGCTGTTATCAATTTATTATACTCGTGTTATTGTTATTGTTATTGTTACTAAATTGGCCAATTGTATTCAATAGTTAAATGTTCACTTGTTCACCTTTTATCATTACTTAACTGTTCACTTTCCATTCTTTCTGAAATGGTCACTTTTTAGCGTTACTGAAATGGTCACTTGTTGTCATGACTGAAATGGTCATTTGTTGTCATGACTGAAATCGTCACTTGTTCTTTAAAATATTCAATGTATTCTTCTTCTAACGTTTTGGGGATTTTGAGGGAAGGGTGGGTTGGTGTGGGGGGTTGGAGGGAGGGTGTTGTTCATGAGTTCTTAAGAAAAAATTATTTTTGGCAATAAAAAAAATGTTTCTACAGCTTTTGTACCTTCTCTATTATTTACATAAGTTTTACAATATACAGTTCTTCATGCAGATTTGTTTGTTTATTCTGTTTCACCACGGAATATCATTAAATAACTTCAGTGTGTAAAAACTGTTTATTAAATAATTCCAATATATCATGAGATCTATTTAGCATAGATAATGTGATAATATCTTCCCTGCCATAAATTTCTGAGTACAATTTGCATCAAGTTTATTCTCTAAATAGAACAATTCTCCACCTTTCCTCAGGGGCTAAAAATGCCGTCCGTAGTGCCCATTTCCCTCTCTAAGGCCCTGAAAAAGGAACTATTTTTGACCACTCTTTTGGGCCTTGCATCGGCCCAGCGAAGTGCATGCTAAGTTCTGAAACTTGGGATGGGCCTTGTGTGGGCGATCATTTGGGCGATCACCTCAGCAATCAAAGTGGAAACTTGGGGGCCTATTTTTCCAGCGATATTTTGGGCCTAGTTTCCACTTTTTGCTCAAAATGGGCGATAGTGGTCCATTTTGGTCGATAGATGGGCCATAGATGGGCAATATGAAGTGGAAAGTCTACTCCAAGCTCTCCGCATCTACCCGGTCAAGCCCTCTGAGGTTTCAATGAGATCACCTCTCATTCTTCTAAACTCCAAGGAATATAAGCCCATTCTACGCAATATCTCCTATAGGACAGCCCTCTCAGCCTAGGAATCAATCTAGTGAGCCTTTCTACTATCGCATCCAAGATAAAATCCTTTTTTCGGAGACCAAAACTGCACACAGTACTCCAGGTGTGGTCTCACCAAAGCCTTATATGATTGCAAGACTTCCTTAGTCTTATATTCGTACCCCGTACCATTTGCCTTCCCAATTGTTTGCTGTACCTGCATGTTAACTTTCTGTGATTCGTGTTCAAGGACCCCCAAATCCCCCTGCATATCAACATTTAGTAGTTTCTCATCTTTTAAAAAATATTCTGCTTTTCTATAATATCAATGAACTGGTCAGGTGGGCAGAACAGTGGCAAATGGAATTCAATTCGGAGAAGTGTCAGGTAATGCATTTGGGGAGGTCTAACAAGGCAAGGGAGCACATATTAAATTGTTGGACACTGAGAAGTGTAGAGGAACAAAGGGACCTTGGAGTGCATGTCCACAGATCCCTGAAAGTAGCAGGATAGGTGGATAAGGTGGTTAACATAAGAACAGAAGAAATAGGAACAGGAGTAGGCAACACAGACCCTCGAGCCTGTTCCGCCATTTAATACGATCATGGCTGATCCGATCATGGACTCAGGTCCACGTCCCCGCCCGCTCTCCATAACCCCTTATTCCCTTATCATTCAAGAAACTATCTATTTCTGTCTTAAATTTATTCAATGTCCCAGCTTCCACAGCTCTCCAAGGCAGCGAATTCTACAGATTTACAACACTCTGAAAGAAGAAATTTCTCCTCATCTCTGTTTTAAATGCACGGCCCCTTATTCTAAGATTATGCCCTCTAACTCTAGTCTATCCCATCAGTGGAAACATCCTCTCTGCATCCATCATGTCAAGCCCCCTCATAATCTTAAATGCTTCGATAAGATCAGCTCTCATTCTTCTGAATTCCAATGAGTAGAGGCCCAACCTACTCAACCTTTCCTCATAAGTCAACCCCCTCATCTCTGGAATCAACCTAGTGAACCTTCTCTGAACTGCCTCCAAACCAAACCCATCCCTTATGCACTCTATGAATTCTTCCTCAAGGCTACTCTGACCAATTTGATTTGTCCAATCAATATGGAGGTTAAAATCACCCATGATTATTGTTGTTCCTGTCATGTAACTTACATTATTATATATAACTGTATCCTAACATGCTATACATGACTGTAATAAGATATGACCTGTAACCACCAGCATATCTTACCACCAGGGGTGCACTTGCAAGAGACAGATATATAAGGACAGGTCTCAAGCAAGTGCAGCATTCCAGAGCTGTGAAATAAAGGTGCAGGTCCAGAGTGACCTTGACTTCACTACACATCTCGTGTGAATCTGTACTGAGGGGACAGGACTTTACAGTGGCGACGGGTTAGAAACATAGAAACATAGAAAATAGGTGCAGGAGTAGGCCATTCGGACCTTCTAGCCTGCACCACCATTCAATGAGTTCATGGCTGAACATTCAACTTCAGTACCCCATTCCTGCTTTCTCGCCATACCCCTTGATCACCCGAGTAGTAAGGACTTCATCTAACTCCTTTTTGAATATATTTAGTGAATTGGCCTCAACAACTTTCTGTGGTAGAGAATTCCACAGGTTCACCACTCTCTGGGTGAAGAAGTTCCTCCGCATTTCGGTCCTAAATGGCTTAACCCTTATCCTTAGACTGTGACCTCTGGTTCTGGACTTCCCCAACATTGGGAACATTCTTCCTGCATCTAACCTGTCTAACCCTGTCAGAATTTTAAATGTTTCTATGAGGTCCCCTCTCATCCTTCTGAACTCCAGTGAATATAAGCCCAGTTGATCCAGTCTTTCTTGATAGGTCAGTCCCTCCATCCCGGGAATCAGTCTGGTGAACCTTCGCTGCACTCCCTCAATAGCAAGAATGTCCTTCCTCAGGTTAGGAGACCAAAACTGTACACAATACTCCAGGTGTGGCCTCACCAATGCCCTGTACAACTGTAGCAACATCTCCCTGCCCCTGTACTCAAATCCCCTTGCTATGAAGACCAACATGCCATTTGCTTTCTTAACCGCCTGCTGCACCTGCATGCCAACCTTCAATGACTGATGTACCATGACACCCAGGTCTCTTTGCACCTCCCCTTTTCCTAATCTGTCATCATTCAGATAATAGTCTGTCTCTCTGTTTTTACCACCAAAGTGGATAACCTCACATTTATCCACATTATACTTCATCTGCCATGCATTTGCCCACTCACCTAACCTATCCAAGTCGCTCTGCAGCCTCACAGTATCCTCCTCGCAGCTCACACTGCCACCCAACTTAGTGTCATCCGCAAATTTGGAGATACTACATTTAATCCCCTCATCTAAATCATTAATGTACAGTGTAAACAGCTGGGGCCCCAGCACAGAACCTTGCGGTACCCCACTAGTCACTGCCTGCCATTCTGAAAAGTACCCATTTACTCCTACTCTTTGCTTCCTGTCTGACAACCAGTTCTCAATCCATGTCAGTACACTACCCCCAATCCCATGTGCTCTAACTTTGCACATCAATCTCTTGTGTGGGACCTTGTCGAACGCCTTCTGAAAGTCCAAATATACCACATCAACTGGTTCTCCCTTGTCCACTCTACTGGAAACATCCTCAAAAAATTCCAGAAGATTTGTCAAGCATGATTTCCCTTTCACAAATCCATGCTGACTTGGACCTATCATGTCACCTCTTTCCAAATGCACTGCTATGACATCCTTAATAATTGATTCCATCATTTTACCCACTACCGATGTCAGGCTGACCAGTCTATAATTCCCTGTTTTCTCTCTCCCTCCTTTTTTAAAAAGTGGGGTTACATTGGCTACCCTCCACTCTATAGGAACTGATCCAGAGTCAATGGAATGTTGGAAAATGACTGTCAATGCATCCACTATTTCCAAGGCCACCTCCTTAAGTACTCTGGGATGCAGTCCACCAGGCCCTGGGGATTTATCGGCCTTCAATCCCATCAATTTCCCCAACACAATTTCCCGGCTAATAAGGATTTCCCTCAGTTCCTCCTCCTTACTAGACCCCCCGACCCCTTTTATAACCGGAAGGTTGTTTGTGTCCTCCTTCGTGAATACCGAACCAAAGTACTTGTTCAATTGGTCCGCCATTTCTTTGTTCCCCGTTATGACTTCCCCTGATTCTGACTGCAGGGGACCTACGTTTGTCTTTACTAACCTTTTTCTCTTTACATATCTATAGAAACTTTTGCAATCTGTCTTAATGTTCCCTGCAAGCTTCTTCTCATACTCCATTTTCCCTGCCCTAATCAAACCCTTTGTCCTCCTCTGCTCAGTTCGAAATTTCTCCCAGTCCCCAAGCTCGCTGCTATTTCTGGCCAATTTGTATGCCACTTCCTTGGCTTTAATACTATCCCTGATTTCCCCAGATAGCCACGGTTGAGCCACCTTCCCTTTTTTATTTTTATGCCAGACAGGAATGTACAATTGTTGTAGTTCATCCATGCGGTCTCTAAATGTCTGCCATTGCCCATCCACAGTCAACCCCTTAAGTATCATTCGCCAATCCATCCCAGCCAATTCACGCCTCATACCTTCAAAGTTAGCCTTCTTTAAGTTCTTGACCATGGTCTCTGAATTAACTGTTTCATTCTCCATTCCAATGCAGAATTCCACCATATTATGGTCACTCTTCCCCAAGGGGCCTCGCACAATGAGATTGCTAATTAATCCTCTCTCATTACATAACACCCAGTCTAAGATGGCCTCCCCCCTAGTTGGTTCCTCGACATATTAGTCTAAAAAACCATCCCTTATGCACTCCAGGAAATCCTCCTCCACCGTATTGCTTCCAGTTTAGTTAGCCCATTCTATGTGCATATTAAAGTCACCCATTATAACTGCTGCACCTTTATTGCACGCACCCCTAATTTCATGTTTGATGCCCTCCCCAACATCACTACTACTGTTTGGAGGTCTGTACACAACTCCCACGAACGTTTTTTGCCCTTTGGTGTTCTGCAGCTCTACCCATATAGATTCCACATCATCCAAGCTAATGTTCTTCCGAACTATTGCCTTAATCTCCTCCTTAACAGCAATGCTACCCCACCTCCTTTTCCTTTTATTCTATCCTTCCTGAATGTTGAATACCCCTGGATGTTGAGTTCCCAGCCCTGATCATCCTGGAGCCACGTCTCCGTAATCCCAATCACATCATATTTGTTAACATCTATTTGCACAGTTAATTCATCCACCTTATTGCGGATACTCCTTGCATTAAGACACAAAGCCTTTAGGCTTGTTTTTTTAACACCCTCTGTCCTTTTAGAATTTTGCTGTACAATGGCCCTTTTTGTTCTTTGCCTTGGGTTTCTCTGCCCTCCACTTTTCATCATCTCCTTTCTGTCTTTTGCTTTTGCCTCCTTTTTGTTTCCTTCTATCTCCCTGCATTGGTTCCCATCCCCCTGCCATATTAGTTTAACTCCTCCCCAACAGCACTAGCAAACACTCCCCCGAGGACATTGGTTCCGATTCTGCCCAGGTGCAGACCGTCCGGATTGTACTGGTCCCACCTCCCCCAGAACCGGTTCCAATGCCCCAGGAATTTGAATCCCTCCCTGCTGCACCATTGCTCAAGCCACGTATTCATCTGAGCTATCCTGCGATTCCTACTCTGACTAGCACGTGGCACTGGTAGCAATCCCGAGATTACTACTTTTGAGGTCCTACTTTGGGAACTCTTTGAACAATGGAACAGGTCTGTGCTGGAGGTGTGGGGGTGGGTACTCGTCAAGGAGATGTCGATTTCAGCAGGCTGTTTGCAGAAATTGTGAATATACAGGGCATTTGGCCCGCATGTGCAAACAAATGGCAGCTCGGCTGGTATACGAATTGGATGGGTCGGAAAGCGGACCAGAAGGTGGTGGAGACAGTACCCGGGACACCGGTGTACAGTGGGTCAACACGATCAATGGCCGCTGCTCCTACAACAGGATGCCTCCTATAATGATGAGAGTCCTACTCAACGGATATCTGTCAACATGGAGCTGGATACGGGAGCGAGTCAATCTCTCATGGGGGCTCAACAATTTGAACTGTGGCCGCATAAAAGAGACAGACCAAAACTCACAAGGGTCGACACCAAACTAAGAACCTATACCAAAGAAATCATACCAGTCCTCGGCAGTGCCATGCTCTCTGTCACACACAAAGGGACAGTGAACTGACTTCCCCTGTGGATTGTCCCCGGAGACCCCCCAGCACTGCTGGGGAGAAGCTGGCTGGCAAAACTAAACTGGAAATGGGATGATGTCCATGTCATGTCATTAGAGGAACGGACCTCCTGCTCAACAGTTATAAAGCGATTTGAACATCTCTTTCAGCCAGGTGTGGGCACTTTCAAAAGGGCCAAAGTCAAAATCTACATCACACAGGATGCTTGACCGGTCCATCACAAGGCCAGAGCTGTACTCTATGTGATGAGGGAAAAGATTGAACACGAACTAGACAGGCTTCTGCGGGAAGGCATTATATCACCTGTGGAATTCAGCGACTGGGCAAGTCCCATCGTCCCAGTCATGAAGCTTGATGGATCCGTACGAATCTGTGGGGATTACAAATCTACCATAAACAGAGTCTCCCTACAGGACCAGTACCCGCTGCCCACAGTGGAGGATTTATTTGCTACATTGGCTGGAGGTAAACTTTTCTCAAAATTAGACCTCACATCTGTGTATATGACGCAAGAATTGACTGAAGAATCCAAGCTACTCACCACCATCAACACACATCGAGGCCTTTTCATGTATAATCGATGCCCATTCAGCATCAGGTCGGCAGCTGCCATATTCCAGCGCAACATGGAGAGTCTGCTCAAGTCCATCCCGAGGACGGTTGTATTTCAAGACGACGTACTTATCACGGGCAGGGACACCAACTCCCATTTCCGTAATTTGGAGGAAGTACTAAAGCGGTTGGATCTGGTAGGCCTACGAGTCAAGAAATTCAAGTTCCTATTTCTCGCACCAGAGGATGAATTTTTGGACAGAAGGATTGCCGCTGATGGAATCCGCCCAACAGAGTCTAAAACAGAAGCAATTCGCCGGGTACCCAGGCCCCGGAATGTCTCAGAACTTCGCGCCTTTCTCGGGCTACTCAAATTACTTTGGGAACTTTATGCAGAACTTAAGCACGCTGTTGGAGCCTCTCCATGTGCTACTCAGGAAGGGGTGCGATTGGTTTTGGGGGGACGCCCAGGAACGCGCCTTCAATAAGGCACGCAACCTTCTGTGTTCCAACAGTGTTTTGACTTTGTTTGACTTAGGTAAAAAGCTAGTTATCACATGCGATGCGTCAGCGTATGGGGTCGGGTGCATTTTGCAACATGTCAATAGTGCGGGCAAATTATAACCCATAGCTGATGCCTCCAGGTCACTTTCACGGGCGGAGCGCAGGTACGGAATGGTAGAGAAGGAAGCACTCGCATGCGTGTACGGTGTCAAAAAGATGCACCAATAACTTTTCGGGGCCAAGTTCGCGTTAGAAACTGACCACAAGCCCCTCACATCCCTCCTATCCGAGAGCAAGGCAATAAACGCCAACGCCTCGGCATGAATTCAACGGTGGGCACTCATGCTGGTGTCCTACGACTATACGATAAGGCAACAAACAACTGTGCCAACGCGCTCAGCAGGCTACCCCTGGCGACCACGGAAGGGTCTGATGAACAGGACTGTGAGATAGTTATGGCAATCAATGCCTTTGAGTCCACAGGTTCGCCCATGACGGCTCGCTAAATCAGAGCCTGGACGGCCAGCGACCCCAGGTTATCTTTAGTAAAAAGATGTGTCCTAACCGGTGACTGGGCAGAGGCTCGCGATGCCTGCCCGGAGGAATTAAAACCCTTTCACAGGCACATACATGAGCTATCACTACAAGCAGACTGCCTGATGTGGGGCAGCCGAGTAGTCATGCTTCTGCGAGGCAGAGAGGCATTTGTCCGGGAGCTCCACCGCGAGCACCCGGGAATCGTTCTCATGAAGGCCATAGCCAGATCCCACGTCTGGTCGCCTGATATTGACGCGGACTTGGAGCTCTTCATCCAAAGTGCATCATTTGTGCCCAACTCAGCAATGCCCCCAGGGAGGCTCCACTGAGCCCCTGGCCCTGGCCTACCAAACCGTGGTCGCGGGTGCACATAGACTATGCGGGCCCATTCATGGGCAAAATGTTCCTCGTAGTTGTCGATGCATTTTCAAAGTGGATCGAATGCACCATTTTAAACTCGAGCACAGCCTCCACCACTGTGGAGAGCCTCGCAACCATGTTTGCAACGCACAGAATCCCTGACATATTGGTCAGTGACAATGGTCCGTGCTTCACCAGCGCAGAATTCCAAGACTTTATAATTGACCACGGCATAAATCACGTCAAGACGGCACCGTTCAAGCCGGCCTCCAATGGCCAGGTGGAGAGAGCAGTGCAAATCATCAAACAAGGCATGCTTAAAATCCAAGGTCCCACACTGCAGGATCGCCTGCTGGCATACAGATCTCGTCCGCACTCACTGACTGGGATCCCCCCCACGCAACTGTTGATGAAAAGGACTTTAAAAACAAGGCTCTCATTAATCCTCCCAGACATGCACAAAATCGTTGAGGCATGCGCTGTAAGCTGACTGAGTACGAGGCGAGATGGAATGAGATAGGGGACAAAGTGTTTGTACTAAACTATGGCAGGGGTCCCAAATGGCTTGCAGGGACAGTAACGGGCAAGGAAGGAAACAGGCTACTGGTAGTACAAATGGACAATGGCAAAACCTGCCGGAGGCATGTAGACAAAGTCAAAATCAGATTTACCAACAACACTGCGGAACCAGAGGCAGACTACAATGTGGAACTCGCACCACACCTGGTGGACAGACAGAGGGAACAGCCTGAGGAAAGGGCAATCCCAACAGACAGCCCAGGCGAGTCAACAACAATCACACCAATCGAAACAGACAGGCGAGATACCAGCAACCACACCCAAAGAAAAACAGACACCAAGGCAAACAACTGAACCACAACTCAGACGCTCCACGCGAGAGCGTAGACCACCTGAGAGACTGAACCTATAAAGACAATCAGACCTTGGGGGAGGGTGATGTCATGTATCTTACATTATTATATATAACTGTATCTTAACATGCTATACATGACTGTAATAAGATATGACCTGTAACCACCAGCATACCTTACCACCATGGGTGCACTTGCAAGAGAGAGATATATAAGGACAGGTCTCAGGCAAGTTCAGCATTCCAGAGCTGTGAAATAAAGGTGCAGGTCCAGAGTGACCTTGACTTCACTACATGCCTCGTGTGAATCTGTACTGAGGGGACAGGACTTTGCAGTTCCCTTTTTACAAGCCCCCACTATTTCCTGGTTTATGCCCCTAAGAAGGCAAACGGAATACTTGTCTTTATTGGCCGAGGCATAGAATAGAAGAGCAGGTCGGTTATGCTTGAACTGCATAAAACATTGGTTAGGCCGCAGCTGGAGTACTATGTGCAGTTCTGGTCACCACATTACACTGATTGCACTGGAAAGGGTGCAGAGGAGATTTACAAGGAAGTTGCCTGGACTGGAGAATTTTGGTTATGAGGAACGATTGGAGATGCTGGGTCTGTTTTTTTTGGAACAGAGGAGGCTGAGGGGATACCTTATTTGAGGTGTATACAATGATGAGGGACCTAGATAGAGTGGATAGGAAGGACCTATTATCCTTAGCAGAGGGGTCAACAACCAGGGGACATAGATTTAAAGTAATTGGTAGGAGGTTTAGAGGGGATTTAAAGGGAAATTTTTTCACCTAGAGGGTGGTGGGTTTATGGAACTCTGCATGAAAGGATGGTAGAGTTAGAAACCCTCACCACATTTAAAAAGTACTTAGATATGCACTTGAAGTGCTGTAACCTACAGGGCCATGTACCAAGAGCTGGAAAGTTGGATTAGGCTAGATAGCTCGTTGTCAGCCAGCACGGACACGATGGGCCGAAATGGCCTCCTTCCATGCTGTAAATGTCTATGATTCTATAATTCTATTTTTCCTAACAAAGTGGATAATTTCGCACTCCCCCGCATTATACTCCATCTGCCACTTTATTGCCCAATTACTTATTATATCCCTTTGTAATCTCATTGTGTCCGCCTCACAGCTTACTTTCCCATCTAGCTTTTTATTGTCAGCAAACTTGGATAAATTGCACTTAGTTCCCTCATCTAAGCCACTGATAAGAGTGTAAATAGCTGAGGCCCAAGCACTGATCCTTGTGGCACACCACTAGTTACACCCATTTATGACCCATTTATTCCTACTCTTTCTTTTCTGCCCATTAACCAATCCTCAATCAGTATTCATATATTACTTCCACTCCCACGAGTCCCAGGGGCCGAAATTGCTCACGGCTGGAAACGGGGCGCACCTACCGTATTCCTGTTGTTTTTATCGGCACGGTGGATGTGGAAGCCTCTTGTGCGAAATTTCGTTCTTTGGCTTTTTTTTCAGCGGACCGGAAGTCAGTTATAATGTGCGACAGTGAGCGGAGGTTTGCAGTCTAGAGGGGCGGAAGTTGGGGGCGGGTGTCGTGTCCGCCGCTGTCAGTCATCGGCATAGCGCTGATGACGTCATCACAGTGCCGCATCACCACGGCTCTCCCCGTCACTTAAAGGGGAGAGCCTGCGCGAATCTTTAAGTTCGGTCCACTGGGCCACCAGGGAGGGTTCCGGCCAGGCCAGCGGTCTGGCACCCAAGAGTGGGAGCCAGGCTGCCTGTTGGCGGCCCGGCCGAACCCGGGGCCATAACTGTCGGCCCGAGCTGGCGGTCGGCCGACAAAGAAAAAAAACATGGCGGCAGCGGCAGTAGGTCCCCCCCCTATAGTGGGAGCTGTGCCGCCATTTTAGAAGGGCTCCAAGCTCAGTGCGCCAGCAGAAAAAGCTGCCGATGGCACTGAGCAAACTGTTTTCAGCGGAATTTCACTGTCGGGGGGAGAACATCGGCGGTGCACACTCTGATGACGCACTTAGGGCAGATCGGCTGTAGCGGAGTGGTAATAGGGGGAGCGGGTCACCGCCGGGAAACCACAGGAGCCGAATTTTCAAAATGGTGGCCGTTACACGAAAAATCGGTGGCCATTGCAGTCCGCAGCGTAGCTGGCGTTTTCCAGTGGCAACAAGCCTTAAGGGAAGTTGCAATTTCAGCCCCCTAATCTTGCGTAACAACCTCTTGGGTGGCACCTTATCAAATGTCTTCTGAAAATCCAAAAATACTACATCCACTGGTTCTCCCATATCGACAGTTACACCCTTAAAAAACTCTCATAAATTTGTCAAACATAATTTTCCTTTCATAAGAGCGTATTGATTCTGCCTAATCATATTTTGATTTTCCAAGTGCCCTGTTAACATGTCCTTAGTAATAGACTGTTGTATTTTCCCTACAACTAATGTCAGGCTAACTGGCCTGTAGTTTCCTGCTTTCTCTCTCCATCCTTTCTTGAACAATGGGATTACATTTGCTACCTTTGAATCCATGGGGAACATTCTAAAATCTAGGGAACTCTGGAAGATGAAAACTTTACTCTAATCCTTGAGCCATGAACTGTCTACAGGAATACTCGCTTTTGTAAGCCCTTTAACTTGTATTTTCATTCTTTTCTCCTTTATTGGTATCCCCGTTCCCTATCCCTGTAACCTCCTCTAGCCCTTCATCTCCCTGAGATTTTCATCGCTCCTTCACTGGCGGCCATGTCTTCAGCTGCCTGGGCCCTAATCTCTGGAATTCCCTCACTGTGCCGTTCCTCCTCTCTATCTCTCTCATGTTCCATTAAGATGCAACTTTAAACCTGCCACTTTGACCAAGCTTTTTTGTTCACCTGTTATTATCTCCTTATGTGGCTCGGTGTCAAATTTGGTTTGATAAGGCTCCTGTGAAGCGCCTTGGGATGTTTTACTACGTTAATGCACTATAAGTTTTACTACGTTAATGCACTACTCCGAGCTATGTCATGGCAGGCGAGCCCCAGACGAGCAGAGGCAGTGCTTCAAAGATTCCCTCAAAGCCTCCCTGAAAAAATGTAACACCCCCACCGACACTTGGGAATCCCTGGCCCAAGATCGCTCAAAGTGGAGGAAGAGCATCCAAGTAGGCGCTGAACACCTCGAGTCTCTTTGCCGGGAGCTTGCGGAAGCTAAGTACAACCAGCGGAAGAAGCGCACGACAACCCAAGCACCCCACCCAACCTGTTATGTATGTGTGTAAACCTCACAAATAGGTAAGACTTGCCAGCAGGGGGCACACCTGTGGGAGACCTAAGGGTCAGCTGTGCACCCTGGGCAAGCAGGTATAAAAGTTAATCTACCATGCTGCTTCCTTACTCTGGAGTCACATTAAAGAGATCAAGGTCACAACAGTTTGAGCTTACAATACAGTCTTGTGGAGTTATTCTGAGCATAACACACCCGTCCCTCCAACCACTGTCTGCCCTACCTGTGACAGAGACTGTAGGTCCTGCATCGGACTCATCATTCACCTGAGAACTCATATTAGTGCGGAAGCAAGACACCCTTGACTGCCTAAGAAGAAAATAGCTGAGGCCCAAGCACTGATCCTTGCGGCACTCCACTAGTTACATCCTATATCCCGTTTATTCCGACTCTTTTTTTTCTGTCCATTAACCAATGCTCAATCCGTGTTAATATATTACAGATTGAACCTCCTTTATCCGGCACCCTCAGGACTGGGCCTGTGCCGGATAAAGGATTTTGCCGGACAAGGGGAGGTCACGTGTTTTAATGGGAGCAACGTTATACAAACTGTTTTTACAGCTGCCAGTCAGCCTCCAGCCATTTTAATTTGATTTCAAACCCACCATAAAACCTTCGATAAAAAGAGAAACACCGATACTGTATTTAAAACTTAAATAAAAAGAGAAACACCTGTACTGTATTTAAACCTTAAATAAAAAGATAAACACCTGTACTGTATTTAAACCTTAAATAAAAAGAGAAACACCTGTACTGTATTTAAACCTTAAATAAAAAGAGAAACACCTATACTGTATTTAAACCTTAAATATAAAGAGAAATACCTGTACTGTATCTTTAATTTTCATCAGACTGAAGCCGGGCCCAACCATTTAATCACGTGGCGTTTTAAATATTTTATCCTCACAAAAGTATTCAGGTAGCTGTTTCTGTGTCAATTGTATTTGCAGTTTATTTACTGTAAATCCTTGATAAATAAGGGAAAATACTTTTGGATTGCAGACACTTTGTTCTCAGGAAACCTATACAGCCACTCCCCCCCAGCCCCAGCCGGCGAGCCCCGACCCCGCGATCCACCACCGCCCCGCCCGCGATCTCTGTGTTGCGCTGCCTGCCAGCCCCCAGCTCAGCAGCTCCTAGTTCCGTCCTTGCACTTCTGAAGTTATCTGAAATTTGTACATATAGGTTCTCTGTTGTGGGGTGGGGGGGAAGGTGGGCTGGGGGCTGGCGGGCAGTGCGGTGGAGAGATTGTGGCTGGGGCGGGGGGGGGGGCAGTGGATCACGGTGTCGGGGATATCGGGCTGATTGGGGCGGGGGCTGGGGCTGGCTGGCAATGTGGAGATCGTGGGTGGGGGTGCAGGGGGGTGCTGAGTGGGGATGGTGGATCGCGGGGTCGGAATGTCTGTGTCAGGCCTGGCTGGCTGGCTCCGACAGGTAGTGCGGCACAGAGATCGTTGAATGCCAGTCATTCCCTTGTTCAATTTGTTGCACCACAACCTTCTCATCTCCCAGGGACTTTCCCCTGATGATCGTTGGGCTATCGCTCAGCTATTGCCCAAATAGGCCAGCTATCGCCCATTTTACTTAAAAAGTGGAAAGTTGGGCCGGAACATCGGCCAAAGATCGGCGGCCTAACTTTCGGCAAACAAGAATTTCACATCGCCGAGGTGATCGCCCACCGCAACTTTCGACTGATCGGCCACACATCGCCGGGCTGATCGCTCGTTGAGAAGATCGCTGGAGATTGCTGGAGAAAAGCTGCGCCCAAATGGCACTGTTCAGCTGGACTCAGCACTATGGATGCCATTTTGAATGTCGGAGGAAATGAGAGGCTGTTTGAAGAAGGGGTTTATGAGGAGAATTAATTTGTGAGTTATTTTCAGGGCCTTACTGACTCACCTGCTCAGATTTCTGTTTATTGAGGACAACATTTAGCGCATTTATAGCAATAGTAATGGGGTCTGTAACTTATCTACCATTATTGGTGAATAATCACATGCTGGAGACTGAAGATGGGTTTACTGAAGAGCATTATGTGACCAATCAAAGAGATAGAAACATAGAAAACAGGTGCGGGGGTAGGCCATTCGGTCCTTCGAGCCTGCACCGCCATTCAATGAGTTCATGGCAGAACATGCAACTTCAGTACCCTATTCCTGCTTTCTCGACATACCCCTTGATCCCCCGAGTGGTAAGGACTACATCTAACTCCTTTTTGAATATATTTAGTGAATTGGCCTCAACAACTTTCTGTGGTAGAGAATTCCACAGGTTCACCACTCTCTGGGTGAAGAAGTTTCTCCTCATCTTGGTTCTAAGTGGCTTACCCCTTATCCTTAGACTGTGACCCCTGGTTCTGGACTTCCCCAACATTGGGAACATTCTTCCTGCATCTAACCTGTCTAAACCCGTCAGAATTTTAAACATTTCTATGAGATCCCCTCTCATTCTTCTGAACTCCAGTGAATACAAGCCCAGTTGATCCAGCCTTTCTTGATATGTCAGTCCCGCCATCCCGGGAATCACTCTGATGAACCTTCGCTGCACTCCCTCAATAGCAAGAATGTCCTTCCTCAAGTTAGGAGACCAAAACTGTACACAATACTCCAGGTGTGGCCTCACCAAGGACCTGTACAACTGTAGTAACATCTCCCTGCCCCTGTACTCAAATCCCCTTGCTATGAAGGCCAACATGCCATTTGCTTTCTTAACCGCCTGCTGTACCTGCATGCCAACCTTCAATGACTGATGTACCATGACACCCAGGTCTCGTTGCACCTCCCCTTTTCCTAATCTGTCACCATTCAGATAATAGTCTGTCTCTCTGTTTTTACCACCAAAGTGGATAACCTCACATTTATCCACATTATACTTCAGCTGCCATGCATTTGCCCACTCACCTAACCTATCCAAGTTACTCTGCAGCCTCATAGCATCCTCCTCGCAGCTCACACTGCCACCCAACGTAGTGTCATCCGCAAATTTGGAGATACTACATTTAATTCCCTCGTCTAAATCATTAATGTACAATGTAAACAGCTGGGGCCCCAGCACAGAACATTGCGGTACGCCACTAGTCACTGCTTGCCATTCTGAAAAGTACCCATTTACTCCTACTCTTTGCTTACTGTCTGACAACCAATTCTCAATCCACGTCAGCACACTACCCCCAATCCCATGTGCTTTAACTTTGTGTGCGATCTTGTCGAAAGCCTTCTGAAAGTCCAAATACACCACATCAACTGGTTCCCCCTTGTCCATTCTACTGGAAACATCCTCAAAAAATTCCAGAAGATTTGTCAAGCATAAATCCATGCTGACTTGCACCTATCATGTCACCTCTTTCCAAATGCGCTGCTATGACATCCTTAATAATTGATTCCATCATTTTACCCACTACCGATGTCAGGCTGACCCGTCTATAATTCCCTGTTTTCTCTCTCCCTCCTTTTTTAAAAAGTGGGGTTACATTGGCGACCCTCCACTCCATAGGAACTGATCCAGAGTCTATGGAATGTTGGAAAATGACTGTCAATGCATCTGCTATTTCCAAGGCCATCTCCTTAAGTACTCTGGGATGCAGACCATCAGGTCCTGGCGATTTATCGGCCTTCAGTTCCATCAATTTCCCCAACACAATTTCCCGACTAATTAGGATTTCCCTCAGTTCCTCCTTCTTACTAGACCTTCTGATCCCTTTTATATCCGGAAGGTTGTTTGTGTCCTCCTAAGTGAATACCGAACCAAAGTACTTGTTCAATTGGTCTGCCATTTCTTTGTTCCCAGTTATGACTTCCCCTGATTCTGACTGCAGGGGACCTTCATTTGTCTTTACTAACCTTTTTCTCTTCACATATCTATAGAGGCTTTTGCAGTCCATTTTAATGTTCCCTGCAAGCTTACTCTCGTACTCTATTTTCCCTGCCCTAATCAAACGCTTTGTCCTCCTCTGCCGAGTTCTAAATTTCTCCCAGTCCCCGGGTTCGCTGCTATTTCTGGCCAATTTGTATGCCACTTCCTTGGCTTTAATACTATCCCTGATTTCCCTTGATAGCCACGGTTGAGCCACCTTCCCTTTTTTATTTTTACGCCAGACAGGGATGTACAATTGTTGTAGTTCATCCATGCAGTCTCTAAATGTCTGCCATTGCCCATCCACTGTCAACCCCTTAAGTATCATTCACCAATCTATCCTAGCCAATTCATGCCTCATACCTTCAAAGTTACTCTTCTTTAAGTTCTGGACCATGGTCTCTCAATTAACTGTTTCATTCTCCATCCTAATGTAGAATTCCACCATATTATGGTCACTCTTCCCCAAGGGGCCTCGCACAACGAGATTGCTAATTAATCCTCTCTCATTACACAACACCCAGTGTAAGATGGCCTCCCCCCTAGTTGGTTCCTCGACATATTGGTCTAGAAAACCATCCCTTATGCACTCCAGGAAAACCTCCTCCGCCATATTGTTTCCAGTTTGGTTAGCCCAATCTATATGCATATTAAAGTCACCCATGATAACTGCTACACCTTTATTGCATGCACCCCTAATTTCCTGTTTGATGCCCTCCCCAACATCAATACTACTGTTTGGAGGTCTGTACACAACTCCCACTAGCGTTTTCTGCCCTTTGGTATTCCGTAGCTCCACCCATGGCAGACTGATGTGGAGGAGGAGATCTTACACCCGATGAGCTTACAAGGAAAAGCAATCATACCTGAACTTGTCCGATAACATGTGCCATAGGAGACTGCACTTCTGAAAGGAGGTCATCGCTGAGATATGCCAGCTAATTAAGGGAGATCAGCAGCCTGCCAGCACCATCAGGACCATACTGCCTGTTGAGGTAAAGGTTACTGTGGCACTTTCCTTCAACGCATCAGGCTCCTTTCAGGTCTCAGTTGTCAACATTTACGGTATCTCTCAGCACGCCATACATTGCTCCATTTGGCAGGTGACTGAAGCCCTTTACGCACACAGGATGGACTTTATAAACTTCCCTATGACCAGGGAGACACAGACGGAGAGGGCTGTGGGTTTCTCGAGAATAGAAAACTTTTCCAAGGTGCAGGGAGCAATAGACTGTATGCACATCACCCTGGGAGCACCTTTATAGGATGCGGAGGTGTTTAGTAACCGAAAGGGATTCCACTCCCTGAATGTGCAGCTCATTGTCGACCACAACCAAATAATCATGGCAGTAAATGCTAATTTTCCAGGCAGCATCCATGATTCACACATCTTGCATGAGAGCACAGTCTCTGACCTGTTTAACAGTCAGTCACAAGGTCAATGCTGGATGCTGGTGGATAGAGGATATGACCTTGCCAGATGATTCATGACACCCCTGCGTAACCCCAGACGGAAGCCAAGAAGCGCTACAACAAAAGTCATATAGCTACGCACAGTATCGTGGAAAAGACAATTGGAGTGCTGAAGCAGCGCTTCAGGTGCCTGATCCACTCTGGAGGCAGCCTACAATGCCACGCTGACCAGGTTGCTGAGTTTACTGTGGTGTGCTGCATGTTTCACAACTTAGCTATAAGGAGAGGACAACGATTGCCAGATGGGACTGCAGACGAGGATGAGGATGATGAGGACCTTGGGGAGGACAACCAGCTGACGATGAATCCATGCCCTCACATCCCCTCCACCCCCCACCCCCGCCCCCCCCCCCCCCCGCCCCCTCACAAGACTGAAAAAGCCCTGCGGGAGTTATGCAGGTGCAAAACTCTTGCCTCAGCTTTGAACGCTTTGTGTGAACTTACATTGGTGACAGTTACAGTTACAATTACATAAGAACATAAGAATTAGGAACAGGATTAGGCCATCTAGCCCCTCAAGCCTGCTCCGCCATTCAACAAGATCATGGCTGATCTGGCCGTGGACTCAACTCCACTTACCCGCCCGCTCCCGTAACCTTTAATTCCCTTATTGGTTAAAAATCTATCTATCTGTGATTTGAATACATTCAATGAGCTAGCCTCAACTGCTTCCTTGGGCAGAGAAGTCCACAGATTCACAACCCTCTGGGAGAAGAAATTCCTTCTCAACTCAGTTTTAAATTGGCTCCCCCATATTTTGAGGCTGTGCCCCCTAGTTCTAGTCTCTCCGAACAGTGGAAACAACCTCTCTGCCTCTATCTTGTCTATCCCTTTCATTATTTTAAATGTTTCTATAAGATCCCCCCTCATCCTTCTGAACTCCAATGAGTAAAGACCCAGTCTACTCAATCTATCATCATAAGGTAACCCCCTCATCTCCGGAATCAGCCTAGTGAATCGTCTCTGTACCCCCTCCAAAACTAGTATATCCTTCCTTAAGAAAGGTGACCAAAACTGCACGCAGTACTCCAGGTGCGGCCTCACCAATACCCTATAGAGTTGCAGCAGGACCTCCCTGCTTTTGTACTCCATCCCTCTCGCAATGAAGGCCAACATTCCATTCACCTTCCTGATTACCTGCTGTACCTGCAAACTAGCTTTTTGGGATTCATGCACAAGGACCCCCAGGTCCCTCTGCACCGCAGCATGTTGTAATTTCTCCCCATTCAAATAATATTCCCTTTTACTGTTTTTTTTTCCAAGGTGGATGACCTCACACTTTCCGACATTGTATTCCATCTGCCAAACCTTAGCCCATTCACTTAACCTATCTAAATCTCTTTGCTGCCTCCCTGTGTCCTCTACACAACCCGCTTTCCCACTAATCTTTGTGTCATCTGCAAATTTTGTTACACTACACTCTGTCCCCTCTTCCAGGTCATCTATGTATATTGTAAACAGTTGTGGTCCCAGCACCGATCCCTGTGGCACACCACTAACCACCGATTTCCAACCCAAAAAGTACCCATTTATCCCGACTCTCTGCTTTCTGTTAGCCAGCCAATTCTCGATCCATGCTGATACATTTCCTCTGACTCCGCGTACCTTTATCTTCTGCAGTAACCTTTTGTGTGGCACCTTACGGAAAGACAACAGTTGCAGTTGCATTATGTTACATCCTTGCCTGGCCTGGCCATTGCTTTCCAACAATTGAATTCATGTTTTACCTTTACCTCACTCGAAGACACTGCACAACAAGTGTAAAGTTCAATATTTTTTCAAAATAATTTAACAAAGCAACTATCTTTTTCAACTGTAACACCCCCCCCACCCCACCCCCACCTCCTCCCACCCCCAAACGTCACCCAACAGTAAATTTAAAAAACAACAACAATAATAACAACAATAAAACACCCACCGCACAGCCCCCCCACCCCGCTACCTGCGGTCACGCTTCCCTCCAGATCCTTTACCCCCCGTGTCTTAAGCCCCCCGTTTGAATCCCCAGGTATCAGGATGATGATGACTTGCAGGAGACGTGATAGAGAATTCAAACAGGCTGCAGACAGGCTGCAAAGTTGAGAAAACTCAGAACCCATGTCTACGTGTGACGGAGCACATTGCATTAAGTCAATCAACTTGACATTACAGGACCTTTGGCAGCGAGCCCATTGGGGGGTTAAGAATATATCAATTGAGCCAATAAGGTCAAAGGAGGAGCGTTCTGTAAATTGATCCAGTATAGGAACAGCCATGTTTTGCCACATGTTCTCAGAAGGACAAAGGACCTGGCATAAGGCCAGAGCTTGTTGCAGCTGCCAGAATAAAATTATTTTAAAGATCTGCAACCGGAGTTTGCATCTCATTGAAAATTAAGAGATCTAACAAGACGTGATCAAGACTTTCTGCTGTGGAGTGTGGGGGGGGGAGGGGGGCAGTGATGGTGGCAGGATCCTCTCAGGGGGTCAGGGGGCGGTGGAAGAGAAGATGTTTCTAATGAAAAAACTTCCAAGCCAGAAGGAAGTTCTTCCTCCTGACTCGCATCTGTGCTGGCGCTTGGTGCGACGGCATCTTGGGGTGCAGTGCCGTCTCCCGACAGTCTCGCATGCCACAAGGCACGGGTGGCGGGGGTCTGCTCAAGCATTTCTCTCATCATCTGCTGCATATCCTCTGATATGCGAGCGGTCATCCGGACAACGTTCCACGTGAACGCACCAAAACACCTGGAGGAGCTCGTGACTTATCGCGACGCACTTCGTGCACAGTCTGTACATGCCCTCAATTCGATCTGCCCATCGTGGCGTGTGCCGACCTCGCTGACTCAACCTCCGTGGGGTCGGCATGGGCATTGTACGCGTTGGAGTCGCGACTGCAAGCCGCCTGGGCCCGCTACACCTTCTGTCGAAGACGACGAAGTGGCCGCAGGTACAACATTCACCGGGATGCAAAGGGGCATCCTTCTCTGTTTTCATAACATCTCCTTCTTCCTCTGGCTCAGTGGTCTCCTCATCTTTCCCCTCTTCAGTACCCATGGTGATGACCACCTGCAATGGGGCAGGTGCAGGTGTAACCTCCCTTTGTGCCTCTGGAGCTGGGTGACCTACAAAACACAATTGACCTTATTGAGCTTATTAGAACAGAAGGGTACACATGGTTCTTGCGCTGCGCTGGCATACGTAGGAGGAGCAGCACTACTACAATAAATGTGACTGAGAGACATTACATATTTATGCATCATATGGTAGTACATACAGTAGAAACATAGAAAATAGGTGCAGGAGTAGGCCATTTAGCCCTTCGAGCCTGCACCACCATTCAATAAGATCATGGCTGATCATTCCTTCAGTACCCCTTTCCTGCTTTCTCTCCATACCCCTTGATCCCCTTAACCGTAAGAGCCATATCTAACTCCCTCTTGAATATATCCAGTGAACTGGCATCAACAACTCTCTGCGGTAGGGAATTCCACAGGTCAACAACTCTCTGAGTGAAGAAGTTTCTCCTCATCTCAGTCCTAAATGGCCTACCCCTTATCCTAAGACTATGTCCCCGGGTTCTGGACTTCTCCAACATCAGGAACATTCTTCCCGCCTCTAACCTGTCCAGTCCCGTCAGAATCTTATATGTTTCTATGAGATCCTGTCTCATCCTTCTAAACTCCAGTGAATAAAGGCCCAGTTGATCCAGTCTCTCCAGTCTCTCCTCATATGACAGCCCAGCCATCCCTGGAATCAGTCTGGTGAACCTTCGCTGCACTCCCTCAATAGCAAGAACGTCCTTCCTCAGATTAGGAGACAAAAACTGAACACAATATTCCAGGTGAGGCCTCACTAAGGCCCTGTACAACTTAGTAAGACCTCGCTGCTTCTATATTCAAATCCCCTAGCTATGAAGGCCAACATACCATTTGATTTCTTTACCGCCTGCTGTACCTGTGTGCCCACTTTCAGTGACTGATGAACCATGACACCCAGGTTTCGTTGCACCTCCCCTTTTCCTAGTCTGCCGCCATTCAGATAATATTCTGCCTTTGTGTTTTTGCCCCCAAAATGGATAACCTCACATTTATCCACATTATACTGCATCTGCCATGTATTTGTCCACTCACCTAACCTGTCCAAGTCACCCTGCAGCCTCTTAGCGTCCTCCTCACAGCTCACACCGCCACCCAGTTTAGTGTCATCTGCAAACTTGGAGATATTACACTCTATCCCTTCATCCAAATTGTTAATATATATTGTAAAGAGCTGGGGTCCCAGCACTGAGCCTTCGGCACTCCACTAGTCACGGCCTGCCATTCTGAAAAGGACTCGACTCTCTGCTTCCTATCTGCCAACCAGTTCCCTATCCACGTCAGTGCTTTGATTTTGCACAACAATCTCTTGTGCGGGACCTTGTCAAAAGCCTTCTGAAAGTCCAAGTACACCACATCCACTGGTTCTTCCTTGTCCACTCTGCTAGTTACATCCATGTGGAATTCACTGCTCTAGAGAGGTGTGGAGCTGGATCAGTGACTATATTTGAGTCGGAGATAGACAGAATGATAAGAGAGTGAAGGCTTATGGGGAGTGAACTGGGAAGTGGAGCTGAGCCCTACATCAGATCAGCCATGATCTTATCAAATGGCGGAGCAGGCTCGAGGGGCCAGATGGCCTGCTTCTGCTCCTATTTCTTATATTCTTATGTTGTTAACCTGAGGGCAGCACAGACGTATGCATAACATGACATCATTCGTATGTTATAAAAAAATGACGTTACATTACTTTGAGTTTACACTGCTTTACGCATTACTCACAAGACACAAGGGAGGGATCTGCACCACCACGGGCGGTGGCCGAGCGACTGTGGGTGCCCACAAGTGCTGCTGCATGTTCCTCGAGGTCCGTTAGGATGGTCAGCTGGGCAGGGCCTCCTCCTGTGCACCTGCGTTCAGCCCGATTCTTAGATATCTTCCTCTGCAAACGTGACAAGAGCGTGGCATAAGCTAATTGATTAGATACTATCATGGAAAGACAACAGTTTCCAACATTATATGCTAATAGGGTTTGTATCCACAATTGATGCATGGTCATAACAAAGATCGTGTTTAGGATCTAATGCTTGACACAAACATCTCGACTACAATCTCCATGAAGGGCCCCTGGGGGGAGGTGGGAGGAGAATAAGGACAGCTGGTGAGCTCAGCAATGACAGGAGCTAATGTCCGAAAGTATCCCAGGACAGACAGTGAGCCAGGGCAGCTCTCTCCCAGTCCAGGCTGGGTCACTGTGTAAGTGACAGCAGCCGGAGAGACTGACACAGTCTGGGTAAAGGTGACCGGTCCCCTCAGTGCTCAGCCATAACCCAAAAGGAGACGGTGCCAAAATTAGATTTAAAGGGCGCAGGTTCAGAAACCTGTCCAAATCTTAGCAGGGAATGTACGCAAGAATACCCAGCTTAATTTCAATCCGGCAGATTTATATTCAGTGGATCATTGCAATTTAAAATCTATTTAATACTTACTCTTGCCGAAGCAACCGAGCTGTCCATCTCTTGCGGTACTGGTCCAATCCACTCGGCTCGTGGGACACAGAGGACACCACACCGGCAATCTCGCCCCAAATTTTCCTATACGCCCGGGGTGGAGGTTTCCCACGCCCACCCCGGATTAATTGGGCCCAGAGTGAGTGCACCTTCTCGGCGAGGGCTTCTTTGGCCTCGTCGGACAAGGGTTTGGCCCTCCTCCTCCTCCCTCCACATCCTGGCCACTCCTCGACGTTAGACATCTTTTGTTTATCTCAATAAGAAACCTCCAATCTCTCCTCTCTCCCTCTCTCTCTCTCTCCCCTTAGCTTCAGCGCGTGCCCGGATGACCCCTGACCTCCCGAATCATGGGAAAACTTATTTGCAAAAAAAACGCATGCGCAGAAAGACCGTTGCTAGGGACGCCTTGCCTTCCATATCGCTGGGGCCCATTTCGCGTCGCTGAGGCCCAATCCACATTGCTGAGCTATCGCTGGGCTATCGCTGGAAACAAAATACCAGAAGTGGCAATCCGAAAAATGGGCGATCTTCCAGTGATCCTGAGAGCTGGAACATCGCTCAGGCTGGAACATCGCCCATTTTCTGGGTCCTAGCGATCTAAGTGGAAAGTCCAGACCAAGACTTGCAAAGGGAAAAATAGAACTATAATTGATCCTTAGTTTTAGTACCCATTTTGCATGAGATTCGGCTTTACTTGATAAGTGATACACCCAACCATACACCATAATTGGGTCTGTAGTGGAGCAATTGGTCAGGATCACGGATTGCCTGTCGTCGTGGAGCAGGCGGAGGATGGCGACAAACTTTTGGGGGCAGCCGAAACGGAGGAGGACGCTCCATAGTCCCTCGTGGTTAACAGTGTCAAAGGCCTTTATAAGGTCAAAGAAGGCCATGTATAAGAGTTGGTGCTGTTCCCTGCATTTCTCTTGCAGCTGTCGCGCTGTAAAAATCATGTCCATTGTACCCCATAGTGGACGGAATCCACATTCTGACTCCGGGAGGAGCTCCTCAGTCACAGGGAGAAGACGGTTGAGGAGGATTCTAACGATGACCTTCCCAATGGCTGACAACAGGGAGATTCCTCTGTAGTTGCCGCAGTCGGACTTGTCCCCTTTTTAAAGATGGTCACGATTACTGCATCTCTGAGATCTCCCGGCACACTCTCTTTCTTCCAGATGAGAGAGATGAGGCCCTCCTGTATGGCTCAGAGACATGGACCATATACAATAGACATCTCAAATCGCTGGAGAAATACCATCAACAATATCTCCGCAAGATCCTGCAAATCCCCTGGGAGGACAGACGCACCAACATTAGTGCCCTCGATCAGGCCAACATCCCCAGCATCAAAGCATTGACCACACTCGACCAGCTACGTTGGGCGGGCCACATTGTTCGCATGCCTGACACAAGACTCCCAAAGCAAGCGCTCTACTCAGAACACCTACACAGCAAGCGAGCCCAAGGTGGGCAGAGAAAACGTTTCAAGGATGCCCTCAAAGCCTCCTTGATAAAATGCAACATCCCCACCAATACCTGGGAGTCCCTGGCCAAAGACCGCCCTAAGTGGAGGAAGAGCACCCGGGAGAGCGCTGAGCACCTTGAGTCTCGCCGCTGAGAACATGCAGAAAGCAAGCGCAGGCAGCGGAAGGAGCGTGCGGCAAACCAGATTCCCCTTTCCTTCAACGACCGTCTGTCCCACCTGTGACAGAGACTGTAATTCCCGTATTGGACTGTTCAGTCACCTGGGAACTCACTTTTAGAGTGGAAGCAAGTCTTCCTCGATTTCGAGGGACTGCCTATGATGATGACACCATAATATAGACTCTAATTACAAGCTCTGTAATTACCTGCCTGCTCCTCCTCATGCAATTAACTCCAAAGAAAACCTGCTTGTGCTCTTTATTTTTAAGCTGATAACTTCCTTGTTTATTGTTAAATTTTTCACCTTGTCGATGTCGGCGTTCTGCACATGCGCCACCCGGTGGCCGGGATTGGTGCCGGACGAGGGGTGGTGCCGGATAAGGGAGTCCCGGATAAGGGAGTTTCAACTTGTACTT
Source organism: Pristiophorus japonicus (assembly GCF_044704955.1). Lineage (NCBI taxonomy): Eukaryota > Metazoa > Chordata > Chondrichthyes > Pristiophoridae > Pristiophorus > Pristiophorus japonicus. Next base: position 203,540,169 of record NC_091986.1, read on the forward strand.
CTAATCCCATGAGCCCTAATCTTGTGTAACAACCTCTTGGGTGGCACCTTATTAAATGCTTTCTGAAAATCCAAAAATACCACATCCACCGGTTCTCCCATAGCGACCTTACCAGTTACACCCTCAAAAACTCTCATAAATTTGTCAAACACAATTTCCCTTTCATAAAACCATGTTGAGTCTGCCTAATCATATTTCGATTTGTCAAGTGCCCTTTAATAATAGATTGTAGTATTTTCCCTATTACTGATGTCAGACTAACTGGCCTGTAGTTTTCTGCTTTCTTTCTCCATCCTTTCTTGAAGAGTAGGGTTACATTTGCTATCTTTGAAACCATTGGGGAACATTCTAGAATCTAGGGAACTTTGGAAGGTGAGAACTTTACTCTAATCCTTGAGCCATGAACTATCTACAGGAATACTCGCTTTTGTAAGCCCTTTAACTTATATTTTCTTTCTTTTCTCCTTTCTTGGTATCCCCGTTCCCTATCTCTCTAAGCTCCTCCAGCCCTTCATCCCCCTGAGATTTTCATCGCTCCTTCACTGGCGGCCATGTCTTCAGCTGCCTGGGCCCTAATCTCTGGAATTCCCTCACTGTGCCGTTCCTCCTCTCTACCTCCCTCTCATCCTCCTAGAAGATGCACCTTTAAATCTGGCACTTTCCCTGTCCTATTATCTCCTTATGTGGCTCGGTGTCAAATTTGGTTTGATAATATTCCTGTGAAGCGTCTTGGGACATTTTGTTACCTTAATGCACTATATAAATGCAAGTTGTTGTTGTTCTCAACTAACACCCACACACACACATTTACAGTAAAGTTGCGGCAGAGAAAACCCTGGCCAATTTCCTCCATTCACTCCTCCCCCCTTCACTCACCCCATCCCCCTGACAACCACTCCTACTTGAGGCTTCTAAGGCCAATTGTAATATTCTTACTATGGCTGAGATAATTCAGTGCAGATTAGAAGCTGAACATATATCAGTATCACAGTGGATGCTGCACTTACCGATTCAATCACAGGTGGCATTTTGTCATTCCACCAAGTCTGGCCAGATCTCATGCCCTCTGCAACCATCAGCATCTCCGTACTCTTTGGTGGAGTTGCTCTATGCTGGGCTGATATCCCAACGCCATCCCCTTGAGTGAGCCGGATGGCTCCGTGATGGGAAATTAGTTTGACCAGCCCCAATCTACTTGCATTGGAGGCTGTTCAGAGAAGGTTCACTAGGTTGATTCCGGAGATGAGGGGGTTGACTTATGAGGATAGGTTGAGTCGGTTGAGCCTATACATATTGGAGTTCAGAAGAATGAGAGGTGATCTTATTGAAACTTATTTGATAATGAGGGGGCTCCACAAGGTGGATGCAGAGAGGATATTTCCACTCATAGGGAAAAGTAAAACTAGGGGGCATAGTCTCAGATTAAGGGGCCACCCATTTAAAACTGAGATGAGGAGAAATGTCTTTTAGAGTTTTGTAAATCCGTGGAATTCTCTGCCCCAGAGAGCTGTGGAGGCTGGGTCTTTGAATATATTTAAGGCGGAGATAGATTTTTGAGCGATAAGGGAGTAAAGGGTTATGGGGAGTGGGCAGGGAAGTGGAGTTGAGGCCAAGATCAGATCAGCCATGATCGTATTGAATGGCGGAGCAGGCTCGAGGGGCCAGGTGGCCTACTCCTGCTCCTATTTCTTATGTTCTTATGTCCAATCCAGTTCCTACAACACTACACTATCTGCAATTCAGAAGTGGTTGGGTTCTAACTCAAGTCAGGCCACAGGATGGCTGATGTGGGAAATGGAAAAATGACACGATGCAGTCGGGGATGTCTTTCTAAGATTGGGGAGAAGGCACATTGTTGAAGCAGAGCTTTACTCTGCACCTGGTTGTGCTGTACCTGGCTGGTTGTACTTGATGTTGACACTACTTGTCTGAAATGGAAAGAGTGCCATTCTCCAGCACGAATATCCTCCAACTTGATGAACACAACAAAAATCTTGAAGAAGAAATCACAAATGTTTATATTGCATGTGGTTTTCGTACACGGTACTGTCGAACCCTGACTCTTGACTTGCGATGTGCCAGAGCACCCATTGACATAAAATTCACAGCTCAGATACAGGCCATTCAACCTAATTGATCTACACGAGACTCCTCTCACCCTGCTTCATCTAAACTTATCAGCATATCCTTCTACAAAAGCAAAATACTGCGGATGATGGAAATCTGAAATCAAAACAGAAAATGGTGGAAATACTCAGCGGGTCAGGCAGCATCCGTGGACATCGCTATCTTCTTCCAGTTCTGACGAAGGGTCACCGACCTGAAACGTTAACTCTGTTTCTCTCTCCACAGGTGCTGCCTGACCTGCTGAGTATTTCCAGCATATCTTTCTATTCCTTTCTCCGTCAAGTATTTATCTGGCTTCCCCTTAAATGCATCTGATCAAGCTTCTGCAGGATCCTAGGGCCAGACTTTTGGCTTTATTATCAGTGATTTTCTCGACATTACAACTGGGTTTTTTTGCATGTCAATTTTTTCCTTGGTATCGCCCACATTGGAAGTCGCCCACCGGGACCAAACCGCCCACGTGCAACACCGAGAATAACCGCCAGAGCGTAAGTTTGGGCTCAACCGCCGACGTCCAGATTGCCGAGAGACCCGCCCTGTAAAAGCTGCTTAAACAGGGCGGTTAAGGGGGGACCCTGCACAGAAAGGTCAGTTACAGGTTCTTTATTTATTTCTTTAAAATTTTACCATGCTGATTAAGGTTAAAACTGTCTTGGGAATGCTTTGTATGTGTTGTTTTTTAATGATCATTTTTTTTCTTTAAGTTTTCCCCCATTTGTAGGCCCAATCGCAGCCTCTGCCTAAATTTTTGTACTTACTGTCCATTGCGCCCATTTGACTAACTTTCCACTTACGCGCTGAGAAAACCGCTGAGAATGAGTGTGCAATGCCCATTTTCTCGCCGGGCGTTAGTGATCCTTCTCAGTGGACAATCGGGCTTTGAAGGCCTTTATGGAAAGTCTGGTTCCTCGTGCCCTCTAACTGGAACAAGCACAGGCAAGTGTCTGTTATGTATGAAAAAGTGAGTTATGTGGACAAGGTGAAAGAATGACACTCTGGATGTACCACTGCTCCTTCCCTGGCTGAGAACAGCAAACTGAACAGAGTGAGAATCAAACTTGGGACGTTCATCGCCTGCAGAGTGTCAGCTTTGGCCCAGTAGGTCACGCTCTCACCTCTCAGTTAGAAGGCTGTGGGCTCAAGTCTCACTCCAGGGGCTTGAACACAGAATCCAGCCTGACGTTCCCAGTGCTCCACTGTCGGAGGAGATGTTAAACTGAGCCCCCGCCGTCTGCCCTCTCAGGTGGACGTAAAAGATCCAATGGCCTTATTTTGAAAATGAACAGGGGGATTTCTTTCAGGTGTCCTGGCCAATATTTATCCCTCAACCAACAGCACTAAAATAGATTATCTGGTCATTTATCACACTGCTGATTGAGGGAGTTTGCTGTGCACAAATCGGCATCTCTGAGAACATCAATCAGATATCCCTTGTTCTGTGGGATGCACATCTCTCTTCCCGAAAAGACTGTGGATGCTGGGACAATTGACATTTTCAAGACTGAGGTTGATATATTTTTGTTGGGTAGGTTGTCAAGGGATATGGAACCAAGGCGGGTCGATCGAGTTGAGATAAAAATCAGCCAGGATCTCATTGAATGGCGGAGGAGCTGCAAGGGGCTGAATGACCCACTCCTACGTTTCTATTAAAACGTTTGAGGTAAAATGTCAGAAATAAAAGAATGGAAAACGTGTGGAAGGTCAGTCAGCATCTGGAAGAGAGAAAAAAACAGGTGAATAATGTGATCACGTCGCACCCAAGCAGAAAGGTCGTAGCCTCCTTTCCTCTTCTAATCCTCTACTTCCTGTTGGGCATCCTCCTCCTCCTTCTCTTCCCCATGTTCCTCAGCTTCTCATCCGATAGGTGGTGGCAAGGGTTGTTCCCTCATGATGGCGAGGTTGTGCAGTATGCAGCAAACAACCACAATTCTTGACACCCGCTCAGCTGAGTACAGCAGAGCTCCTCCAGAGCGGTCCCGACAGCAGAACAATGCCAATGGTGTCGTCTTGTAAGATTTCTAAATATCTGGCATTAAATTGACGGTAAGACCAATTCTTTTAAAACAATTTGGAATAGTTTATTAAACACACACACACACGTGCACATCTCTCAGAGAAACAGCGGTCCTCAGCCATCCAACGGATCTACTTAGTTACAACAGATACAATGATGTTACAATAAAAAAGGTATACTTTACTTCCCTCTGGCAAAGCAAAAGCACATGGCGTTCATCCTTGCTTCTGCTGTGGACGGAGGTTCCTGCTTTTGCCGTGTGCTAAGGAGAAGAGAGACCCAGCAATCTTTGCTGGGATTATTATACCCCTTACGGCCAGAAAGCCTCAGGATTGGGTATTATTTCCAGGGCCGTTCCTAATTGGCTTCTCCTCATACATGTGTCTGTCTGGAGGGCAGGTGCCATTCCTTCATTAGGTTAATGGCTTTCCAATTAACATCTTTTCCAGTTTGGTGAGTTTCAAAGCCAAGCTGACATGAACTTGGGGACGTGATCCATTTTGTTTCTTTTAACACTGCAGCCTTTCCCTGTAACCTACACTTTTAACGTTTATATATATATACAGAATCAATTTTATCATTACTAAACACTTTTATTCTTACAGACTGTAATGTTCCCTATGGCAGGATGGCTCTCACTGTAGGCGTGCTGTGCACATGTGCATGGGTACGAGACCAGATTCATGAGCCATATCATTAGTGGTTAACCTTTGCTCCTGGCAGCCAGCCTTTGACTTGCCATGGCGGGTCAAATGCAGGTGGCACAGAGCTCTGCCGCAGAATGAAGGAATCATGACTGCTGCCAGGATACTGGGCATTGTCCTGCACGGTGCACTCCTGTAGTCGCACTCCCGCTGCACATTGAGGGAGTGGAATCCCTTTCTGTTCGTGAAAATGGCCGAGATTACACGAGGTGCACGCAAGGCAATGAGCGCGCAGTTGCTGGCGCCCTGCACCCTGGGAAATCCTGCAATCCGAGCAAACCCTCATGCTCGCTCTGCCAGCTTGTCTCTGGCAACAGGGAGTGAGACGAAGCCTTCTCTCTGTGTATGGAGAGCCTCAGCGCCCTCCCTTAGACAGCAGTATACTGCCAACTGTGAGGTGGTGCTGATATCTTCAGCAGCAGCCTGAAAGGAAGCATAAAAGTTAAGAGCCACGATCACGTTAACAGCCACAGGCAATGCTTAAGTTGTCCTGCTTTGAGGATGCAGTTGTGACTGTAGCAGTTGGCAGATTTCAGTCACAACTCTTTTGTGAAATGAAGACATCTCAGCGTAGATCCTCGCTGAAGTTGAGTTGAGAGAATTGCTCCCTGAAGGCCCGACGTGGATATGGCCTCCTGCTAGAAGCCCTCCTCCTCCTCCCACTTCGAGCAGCTTGTCCTGATCTGCGTGGCCTCTCTTCATTCACCCAATCACAGTCAATTCCCAGAGGAAGTCCTACCAGGCCACCCAGAAATTTTTTTCAGCAGAAATTGTCTTTACCCAGAGAGTGGTGGAGGATCTGGAACTCACTGACTGAATGGGTGGTAGAGGCTGAAAGCCTCACCACAGTTAAAAAATACTTGGATGTGCACTTAAAGTGCCGTAACTTACAGAGCTATGGACCAAGAGCTGGAAAGTGGGATCAGGTTGAGTAGCACTTGGTCGGCCGGCACGAACACGATGGGCTGAAATGGCTTCCTTCCATGCTGTAAATTTCTATGATCCTATGTTTCTATGATTTTTAATGACCAAATTATTACCTCAAGAACACCAGATGATTCCCTGAAGACTATTCAAAATTGAGTCATGTCTAGGAAAGCTCCAAACACATGTACAATTGCACCAGCAGCCAGAAGAAATACTACAACAGCTAAACTGTAAGTACTTCATGATCTCTACAAGTAGCGATGGTGGTGTGGTGGGGCGGATCTTCACTTCAGTTAACATCGTGTTGAGATGTGCGAGCTTAAGACAGGGCATTGGCTGGGGCGTGGTGCTTGAAAATGGCAGAGTGGCATCATAGAAACATAGAAACATAGAAAATAGGTGCAGGAGCAGGCCATTCAGCCCTTCTAGCCTGCACCGCCATTCAATGAGTTCATGGCTGAACATGAAACTTCAGTACCCCCTTCCTGCTTTCTCGCCATAACCCTTGATCCCCCGAGTAGTAAGGACTTCATCTAACTCCCTTTTGAATATATTTAGTGAATTGGCCTCAACTACTTTCTGTGGTAGAGAATTCCACAGGTTCACCACTCTCTGGGTGAAGAAGTTTCTCCTCATCTCGGTCCTAAATGGCTTACCCCTTATCCTCAGACTGTGACCCCTGGTTCTGGACTTCCCCAACATTGGGAACATTCTTCCTGCATCTAACCTGTCTAAACCCGTCAGAATTTTAAACGTTTCTATGAGGTCCCCTCTCATTCTTCTGAACTCCAGTGAATACAAGCCCAGTTGATCCAGTCTTTATTGATAGGTCAGTCCCGCCATCCCGGGAATCAGTCTGGTGAATCTTCGCTGCACTCCCTCAATAGCAAGAATGTCCTTCCTCAAGTTAGGAGACCAAAACTGTACACAATACTCCAGGTGTGGCCTCACCAAGGCCCTGTACAACTGTAGCAACACCTCCCTGCCCCTGTATTCAAATCCCCTCGCTATGAAGGCCAACATGCCATTTGCTTTCTTAACCGCCTGCTGTACCTGCATGCTAACCTTCAATGACTGATGTACCATGACACCCAGGTCTCGTTGCACCTTCCCTTTTCCTAATCTGTCACCATTCAGATAATAGTCTGTCTCTCTGTTTTTACCACCAAAGTGGATAACCTCACATTTATCCACATTATACTTCATCTGCCATGCATTTGCCCACTCACCTAACCTATCCAAGTCACTCTGCAGCCTAATAGCATCCTCCTCGCAGCTCACACTGCCACCCAACTTAGTGTCATCTGCAAATTTGGAGATACTGCATTTAATCCCGTCGTCTCAATCATTAATGTACAATGTAAACAGCTGGGGCCCCAGCACAGAACCTTGCGGCACCCCACTAGTCACTGCCTGCCATTCTGAAAAGTACCCGTTTACTCCTACTCTTTGCTTTTTGTCTGACAACCAGTTCTCAATCCACGTCAGCACACTACCCCCAATCCCATGTGCTTTAACTTTGCACATTAATCTCTTGTGTGGGACCTTGTCGAAAGCCTTCTGAAAGTCCAAATATACCACATCAACTGGTTCTCCTTTGTCCACTTTACTGGAAACATCCTCAAAAAATTCCAGAAGATTTGTCAAGCATGATTTCCCTTTCATAAATCCATGCTGACTTGGACCTATCATGTCACCATTTTCCAGATGCACTGCTATGACATCCTTAATAATTGATTCCATTATTTTACCCACTACTGAGGTCAGGCTGACCGGTCTATAATTCCCTGTTTTCTCTCTCCCTCCTTTTTTAAAAAGTGGGGTTACATTGGCTACCCTCCACTCCATAGGAACTGATCCAGAGTCAATGGAATGTTGGAAAATGACTGTCAATGCATCCGCTATTTCCAAGGCCACCTCCTTAAGTACTCTGGGATGCAGTCCATCAGGCCCTGGGGATTTATCGGCCTTCAATCCCATCAATTTCCCCAACACAATTTCCCGACTAATAAAGATTTCCCTCAGTTCCCCCTCCTTACTAGACCCTCTGACCCCTTTTATATCCGGAAGGTTGTTTGTATCCTCCTTAGTGAATACCGAACCAAAGTACTTGTTCAATTGGTCTGCCATTTCTTTGTTCCCCGTTATGACTTCCCCTGATTCTGACTGCAGGGGACCTATGTTTGTCTTTACTAACCTTTTTCTCTTTACATACCTATAGAAACTTTTGCAATCCACCTTAATGTTCCCTGCAAACTTCTTCTCGTACTCCATTTTCCCTGCCCTAATCAAACCCTTTGTCCTCCTCTGCTGAGTTCTAAATTTCTCCCAGTCCCCAGGTTCGCTGCTATTTCTGGCCAATTTGTATGCCACTTCCTTGGCTTTAATACTATCCCTGATTTCCCTAGATAGCCACGGTTGAGCCACCTTCCCTTTTTTATTTTTACGCCAGACAGGAATGTACAATTGTTGTAATTTATCCATGCGGTCTCTAAATGTCTGCCATTGCCCATCCACAGTCAACCCCCTAAGTATCATTCGTCAATCTATCCTAGCCAATTCACGCCTCATACCTTCAAAGTTACCCTTCTTTAAGTTCTGGACCATGGTCTCTGAATTTACTGTTTCATTCTCCATCCTAATGCAGAATTCCATCATATTATGGTCACTCTTCCCCAAGGGGCCTCGCACAATGAGATTGCTAATTAATCCTCTCTCATTACACAACACCCAGTCTGAGATGGCCTCCCCCCTAGTTGGTTCCTCAACATATTGGTCTAGAAAACCATCCCTTATGCACTCCAGGAAATCCTCCTCCACCGTATTGCTTCCAGTTTGGCTAGCCCAATCTATGTGCATATTAAAGTCACCCATGATAACTGCTACACCTTTATTGCATGCACCCCTAATTTCCTGTTTGATGCCCTCCCCAACATCCCTATTACTGTTTGGAGGTCTGTACACAACTCCTACTAACGTTTTTTGCCCTTTGGTATACTGCAGCTCTACCCATATAGATTCCACATCATCCAAGCTAATGTCTTTCCTAACTATTGCATTAATCTCCTCTTTAACCAACAATGCTACCCCACCTCCTTTTCCTTTTATTCTATCCTTCCTGAATGTTGAATACCCCTGAATGTTGAGTTCCCAGCCCTGATCATCCTGGAGCCACGTCTCCGTAATCCCAATCACATCATATTTATTAACATCTATTTGCACAATTAATTCATCCATCTTATTGCGGATACTCCTTGCATTAAGACACAAAGCCTTCAGGCTTGTTTTTTTAACACCCTTTGTCCTTTTAGAATTTTGCTGTACAGTGGCCCTTTTTGTTCTTTGCCTTGGGTTTCTCCGCCCTCCACTTTTCCTCATCTCCTTTCTGTCTTTTGCTTTTGCCTCCTTTTTGTTTCCCTCTGTCTCCCTGCATTGGTTCCCATCCCCCTGCCATATTAGTTTAAATCCTCCCCAACAGCACTAGCAAACACTCCCCCTAGGACATTGGTTCCGGTCCTGCCCAGGTGCAGACCGTCCGGTTTGTACTGGTCCCACCTCCCCCAGAACCGGTCCCAATGCCCCAGGAATTTGAATCTCTCCCTGCTGCACCACTGCTCAAGCCACATATTCATCTGCGCTATCCTGCGATTCCTACTCTGACTATCACGTGGCACTGGTAGCAATCCCGAGATTACTACTTTTGAGGTCCTACTTTTTAATTTAGCTCCTAGCTCCTTAAATTCGTTTCGTAGGACCTCATCCCTTTTTTTACCTATGTCGTTGGTACCAATGTGCACCACGACAACTGGCTGTTCTCCCTCCCATTTCAGAATGTCCTGCACCCGCTCCGAGACATCCTTGACCCTTGCACCAGGGAGGCAACATACCATCCTGGAGTCTCGGTCGCGGCCGCAGAAACGCCTATCTATTCCCCTCACCATTGAATCCCCTATCACTATTGTTGTCCCACTCTTTTTCTTGCCCTCTTGTGCAGCAGAGCCAGCCACGGTGTCATGCACTTGGCTGCTGCTGCCCTCCCCTGATGAGTCATCCCCCTCAACAGTACTCAAAACAGTGTATCTGTTTTGCAGGGGGATGACCACAGGGGACCCCTGCACTACCTTCCTTGCACTACTCTTCCTGCTGGTCTTCCATTCCCTATCTGGCTGTGGACCCTTTCCCTGCGGTAAGACCAACTCACTACACGTGATACTCACGTCATTCTCAGCATCGTGGATGCTCCAGAGTGAATCCACCCTCAGCTCCAACTCCGCAACGCGGTCCGTCAGGAGCTGGAGGCGGATACACTTCCCGCACACGTAGTCGTCAGGGACACCTGAGTGTGCCTGAGTTCCCACATGGTACAGGAGGAGCATAACACCCGACCAAGCTCTCCTGCCATGACTTAACCCTTAGATACACTTAAATTGGCAACAACAATGTTAAAAGTTGCTGACTAATATAAGAAGAAAAAGAAAAACTACTCACCAATCACCAGCCAATCACTTACCCCCTAGGCTGTGACGTCACCTTTGTTTCTTTCTTTGCCTTCTCCCTGTAGCTGCACCGGTACGCCTCTCGCCGACCCCGGACTCGCGCTGCTCCGAGCTCCCGCCTCCTCGACTGACTGCTCGAACTGCTCGACTCCCGCTGGCCTTTATAGGCCTCTCGCCGACCCCGGACTCGCGCTGCTCCGAGCTCCCGCCTCCTCGACTGACTGCTCGAACTGCTCGACTCCCGCTGGCCTTTATAGGCCTCTCGCCGACCCCGGACTCGCGCTGCTCCGAGCTCCCGCCTCCTCGACTGACTGCTCAAATCACATTGCACACAGATTCAGTGTGGGGAGGCCTATAAAAGGCCCAACGTCGATGGGAGCCATCGGGACATCGAGGAGGTGGAGCCGCAGCATGGGGAGGCCAATAAAAGGCCCAACGTTGTCTGGAGGCCAGCGAGAGATCGAGGAGGTGTAGCAACAGCATAGGGAGGCCTATAAAAGGCCAGTTGGTGCAGCTGCAGCAGGGAGAGAAGGCAAAAAGGAAGTAGAAAGAAATCGAAGGGTGACGTCACAGCCAAGGGGGTAAGTGATTGGCTGGTAATTGGTGAGCAGTTTTTCTTTTTCTTTTTCTTTTTCTTTATCACTAGGTAACCTTTATCATTGTTGTTGCCAAATTAAGTTAACCTAAGGGTTAAGTCATGGCAAAAGAGCTCGGACACGTGTTATGCGCCTCCTGTGCTATGTAGGAACTCAGGGACGCTTCCAGTGTCCCTGACAACTACATGTGATGGAAGTGTATCCGGCTGCAGCACCTGACAGACCACATTGCGGCACTGGAGCTGCGGGTGGATTTACTCTGCAGCATCCGTGATGCTGAGGGTGTCGTGAATAGCACGTTTAGTGAGTTGGCCACACCGCAGGTAAAGGGTACACAGCCATATAGGGGATGGGTGATCAACAGGAAGAACAATGGAAGGAAGGTAGTGCAGGAGTCCACTGCGGTCATCCCCAAACAAAACAGATACACCGCCTTGGGTACTGTTGAGAAGGATGACTCATCAGGGGAGAGCAGCAGCAGCCAATTTTATGGCACCGTGGGTGGCTCTGCTGCACAGGAGGGCAGGAAAAAGAGTGGGAGAGCTATAGTGGCAGGGGATTCTATTGTAAGGGGAATAGACAGACGTTTCTGCGGCCGCAATCGAGGATCCAGGATTGTATGTTGCCTCCCTGGTATAAGGGTCAAGAATGTCTCGGAGTGGATGCATGATATTTTGAAGGGGAGGGTAAACAGTCAGTTGTCGTGGTGCATATAGGTACCAACGATATAGGTAAAAAAATAGGATGAGGTCCTACAAGATGAATTTAGGGAGCTAGAAGCTAATTTAAAAAGTAGGACTTCAAAAGTAGTAATCTCAGGATTGCTTATAGTACCACGTGCTAGTCAGAGTAGGAAGCGCAGGATAGCTCAGATGAATATGTGGCTTGAAGAGTGGTGCAGAAGGGAGGGATTCAAATTCCTGGGACATTGGAACCGGTTCTGGGGGAGGTGGGAACAGTACAAACCGGATGGTCTGCACCTGGGCAGGACCGAAACCAATGTCCTAGGGGGAGTGTTTGTTAGTGCTGTTGGGGAGGGGTTAGTCTAATATGGCAGGGGGATGGGAACCTAAGCAGGGAGACAGGGAAGTAGAATGGTGGCAGAAGCAAAAGATAGAAAGAAGAAAAGTAAAAGTGGAGGGCAGAGAAACCCAAGGCAAAAAGCAAAAAGGGCCACATTACACCAAAATTCTAAAGGGGCAAAGTGTATTAAAAAGACAAGCCTGAAGGCTCCATGCCTCAATGCGAGGAGTATTCTTAATAAGGTGGAAGAATTAACTGTGCTGTTAGCAGTTAATGGATGTGATGTAATTGGCATCACGGAGACATGGCTCCAGGGTGACCAAGGCTGTGAACTCAACATCCCAGGGGTATTCAACATTCAGGAAGAATAGACAGAAAGGAAAAGGAGGTGGGGTAGTGTTGCTGGTTAGAGAGGAAATTAACGCAACAGTAAGGAAGGACATTAGCTTGGATGATGTGGAATCTGTACGGTTGGTGCTATGTAATACCAAAGGGCAAAAAACACTAGTGGGAGTTGTGTACAGACCACCAAACAGTAGTGGTGAGGTTGGGGACAGGATCAAAGAAGAAATTAGGGATGCGTGCAATAAAGGTACAGTAGTTATCATGGGTGACTTTAATCTACATATTGATTGGGCTAACCAAACTGATAGCAATGCGGTGCAGGAGGATTTCCTGGAGTGTATTCGGGATGGTTTTCTAGACCAATATGTCGAAGAACCAATTAGAGGACTGGCCATCCTAGACTGGGTAATGTGTAATGAAAAAGGACTAATTAGCAATCTTGTTGTGCGAGACCCCTTGGGGAAGAGTGACCATATTATGGTGGAATTCTTTATTAAGATGGAGAGTGACACAGTTAATTCAGAGACTAGGGTCCTGAACTTGAGGAAAGGTAACTTCGATGGTATGAGACGTGAATTGGCTAGAATAGACTGGCGAGTGATACTTAAAGGGTTGACGGTGTATAGGCAATGGCAAACATTTAAAGATCACATGGATGAACTTCAACCATTGTACAATGCTGTCTGGAGTAAAAATAAAAAGGGGAATGTGGCTCAACCATGGCTAACAAGGGAAATTAAGGATAGTGTTAAATCCAAGGAAGAGGCATATAAGTTCACCAGAAAAACTAGCAAACCTGAGGACTTGGAGAATTTTATAATTCAGCAGAGGAGGTCAAAGGGTTTAATTAGGAGGGGGAAAATAGAGTATGAGAGGAAGCTTGCTGGGCACATAAAAACTGACTGCAAAAGCTTTTATAGATATGTGAAGAGAAAAAGGTTAGTGAAGACAAACGTAGGTCCCTTGCAGTCAGGTTCAGGTGAAGTTATAATGGGGAACAAAGAAATGGCGGACCAGTTAAACAAATACTTTGGTTCTGTCTTCACGAAGGAAGATATAAATAACATTCCGGAAATACTAGGGAACCGAAGGTCTAGTGAGAAAGAGGAACTGAAAGAAATCCTTATTAGGCATGAAATTGTGTTGGGGAAATCAATGGGATTGAAGGCCGATAAATCCCCGGGGCCTGATAGTCTGCATCACAGAGTACTTAAAGAAGTAGCCCTAGAAATAGTGGATGCATTGGTGATCATTTTCCAACAGTCTATCGACTCTGGATCAGTTCCTATGGACAGGAGGGTAGCTAATGTAACACCACTTTTTAAGAAAGGAGGGAGAGAGAAAATGGGTAGTTATAGACTGGTTAGCCTGACATCAGTAGTGGGGAAAATGTTGGAATCAATTATTAAAGATGAAATCGCAGTGCACTTGGAAAGCAGTGACAGGATCGGTCCAAGTCAGCATGGATTTAAGAAAGGGAAATGATGCTTGACAAATCTTCTAGAATTTTTTGAGGATGTAACTGTTGGAGTAGACAAGGGAGAACCATTGGATGTGGTGTATTTGGACTTTCAAAAGGCTTTTGACAAGGTCCCACACAAGAGATTGGTGTGCAAAATTAAACCACATGGTATTGGGGTAATGTACTGATGTGGATAGAGAACTGATTGGCACACGGGGTGTGGGCAACGATGGCAAGGCCGGCATTTATTGGCCATCCCTACTTGCCCTCCAGAAGCTGGTGGTGAGCCGCCTTCTTGAACCGCTACAGTCCGTGTGATGAAGGTTAGTTTGGGAGTTGCAGAATTTTGACCCATCTACGATGAAGGAACTGCGATATATTTCCTAGTCAGGATGGTGTATGACTTGGAGGGGAACTTGGAGGGCGGGGCAGGGGGCGGGGAGTGGTGTGTTTCCATGCACCTGCTGCTGCCCTTGTGGTAGAAGTCGCGGATTTGGAAGGTGCTGTCGAAGAAGCCTTGGCGAGTTGCTGCAGTGCATCTTGTAGATGGTACACACTGCAGCCACAGTGTGCCGGTGATGGAGGGAGTGAATGTTGAAGGTGGTGGAAGTGGTGCCAATCAAGTGGGCTGCTTTGTCCTGAATGGTGTTGAGCTTCTTGAGTGTTGTTGGAGCTTCACTCATCCAGGCAAGTTAGACTATTCCATCACACTCCTGACTTGTGCCTTGTAGATGCTAGAATGGCTTTGGGGAGACAGGAGGTGAGTCACTCACCGCAGAATACCCAATGTGATAATCCATCTTTCAGATGAGATATTAAACCAAGGTCCCGTCTGCTCTCTCAGGTGGACGTAAAACATCGAAGAAGAGCAGGTGAGTTATAACTGGTGTCCTGTCCAATATTTATCCCTCAATCAACATCACTAAAACAGATTATCACATTGCTGTTTGTGGGAGCTTGCTGTGTGCAAATTGGCTGCCGCGTTTCCTACATGACAACAGTGACTACACTCCAAAAGTACTTCATTGGCTGTAAAGCACTTTGAGACATCCAGTGGTCGTGAAAGGCGCTATAGAAATGCAAGGGTGGAAAAGTGCCCCTTTTGGGGGTGGCAGTTGCCGCGAGTGAGGTGGGGGTTCCTGCGCCAGGTGCGGAAGTTCTGCCCCGCTTGCAATATTGGGGTTCGAGACGGAGAGGCGGAGAGATTTAGGGCGGGAATTCCAGAGCTTAGGGGGTAGGCAGCTGTAGGTACGGCCACCAATGTTGGAGCGAAGGAAATCAGGGATGAGCATGAGACCAGAGTTAGAGGAGTGCAGACATCTTGGAGGGCTGTAGGGCTGGAGGAGATTACAGAGATAGGGAGGGTTGTAGGGCTGGAGGAGATTAGAGAGATAGGGAGGGTTGTGGGGCTGGAGGAGGTTACAGAGATAGGGAGGGGTGTAAGGCTGGAGGAGGTTACAGAGATAGGGAGGGTTGTAGGGCTGGAGGTGGTTACAGAGATAGGGAGGGTTGTAGTGCTGGAGGAGGTTACAGAGATAGGGAGGGTCATAGGGCTGTAGGAGATTACAGAGATAGGGAGGGCTATAGGGCTGGAGGAGGTTAGAAAGATAGGAAGGTTAATGTGGCTGGAGGAGGTTACAGAGATAGGGAGGGTTGCAGGCTGGAGGAGGTTACAGAGATAGGGAGGGTTGCAGGGCTGGAGGAGGTTACAGAGATAGGGAGCGTTGTAGGGCTGGAGGAGGTTACAGAGAATGGGAGGGTTGCAGGGCTGGAGGAGGTTACAGAGATAGGGAGCGTTGTAGGGCTGGAGGAGGTTACAGAGATAGGGAGGGGTGAGGCCATGGAGGGATTAGAAAACATGCTATTTCTGGACTGGCTGTAAGTTATGTAAGTTTATGGAGGGCATGCGGTTGTTGTTGCTGATGCTATAGCTAAGGTACAGAGTGCACTGAAAAAGCCTGTTGAGATTTGAAAAGCAAGCCTCAGACCTTCCAAAATTGCTGCACTCCATTGCCGTCAGAGGAATGCTGCACCCCAACAGTAATGTCTAAGCAAAAGGTTTAAAATGATAAATCATGCCGTATAAAGCAGCCCGAATGACAGTTGAGCTCAAAGTGATTCCTTGTCAGAAGCAGACAATTTCTAAAACAGAAAACTTTCAGATCAAGGATTACTTTATTCCTCTGAATGATTATTTACTGCACCATTGATGAAAACTTCAATCTTCATGCAGTCTCACAAATGGGAACTCCCACATGTTTCTCGCCATGACGATTTGATTTTTGTGGGAAGTGTACTTTGTTGGTGCTGTGACCAGAAAAAGCTGCTGCTGAGCGTGGGAAACAAAACAAAAATTGCTGCATGTACAACTTGAACATTTGAAAGTTTGCTTCTTTCCATTTAGTTCTCCATCAAAAGGAATTTCCATTGCCTTAAAACTAGAGATCGTGAGAAAGACACACTAACAAAAGTAAACAGACGGGAAAGAAAACTTCAACATACTTATTGGCAAGATATCGATGTTAAGAACAAAACAAGCACCAGGATCGGAGCGCAGCAATCTTAATGTTTAGCAATGCACCATCGGAACAGGAGGAGGCCATTCAGCCCCTCGATCCTGTTCCACCATTGAATGAGATCATGGTTGTTCTGTGTCTTAACTCCATCCCACTTGCCATATCCATATCCTGTTATATCCTTGTCCAGCAAAAATCTATCGATTTGCGTTTCAATATTAATAATTGAGCTAGCATCGACTGCTTTTTCATCCCTCCATGGCCTCGCCCCTCCCTATCTCTGTAATCTCTTTCAGTCTCACTACCCCACGAGATGTCAGCGCTCCTCTAATTCTGCCCTCTTGAGCATCCCTGATTATAACTGCTCAACCATCGGTGGCCGTGCCTTCAGCTGCCTGGGCTCTAAGCTTTGAACTCCCTCCCTAAACCTCGCCACCTCTCTACCTCTCTTTCCTCCTTTAAGACGCTCCTTAAAACCTACTTCTTTAACCAAGCTTACAACACTGCTGTGAAGCACCTTGGGACATTTTACTATGTTAAAGGTGCCATATAAATAAAAGTTGTTGTTGTTGTTGAGAGTGTTCCACACTTCTACCACCCTCAGCATGAAGAGCTGTTTCCCAACTTCTCTCCTGAATGGCCTGGCTCTGATTTTAAGGTTAAGCCCCCTTGTCCGAGACTTCCCCACCAGCAGAAAAAGTTTCTCTCTGTCTACCCTATCACTTCCTTTCAAAATCCTCAAAACCTCAATCAATTCATCGCTCAATCTTCTACATTCCAGGGAATACAAGCCTAGTTTATGTAGCTCCCCTCATAATTTAGTCCTTGGGGCTTAGGTAACTGTCATGTATTGATGCTTGGGGTCACTAGACACCAGGTGACGCCACTGTCAGAGGTCATCGGGCTGGATGCACGTGTACGCGGGCCCTGGTATATAAGAGCGAGTACCATTCATGTGCGCACTTTGGGTGCGAATAAAGTTGAACCAGGTTTACACCTGAGTGAGTTTACAGTAACAAGTCTTTCATTACATTTGGCGATGAGGTAACTTAAGAACCTTCGCATGTACAATGGGCACCATTGGAATTCTGGAGAGGTTCATGGATGGCGAGGATTGAGTGGATTTTATCGACCGCCTGAATCAGTATTAAATGGAGGAAGCCGGTGACGCAGTTAGGCGCAGGGCGGTTTTCCTCACTGTTGTGGTCTAAAAATTTATGGCCTCATAAAGAATCTTCTCTCGCCTGCATGTTCAACGGACAAAAACTACGGAGATTTGTGCGCTCTGGTGCGTGAACATCTCAAGCCAAAAGAGGAGATCATCATCTCGCGCTGTCGATCCTACACACATGTTCATGCTGAGGGCCAGAATGTGTCGGGATTCATCGCCGACCTTAGACGTCTGGCTGAGCCGTGGAATTTCGGAAACGCGTTGGAAGACATGCTGCGAGATTTCTTCGTGACAGGCATCAACCATGATGGAATCCTTCAGAAATTATTGGCTGCAGAAACGCAGGATTGGAGCAAGGCCATCGCGACTGCCCAGGCATGCATGGTGACTGATGATAATCTAAGGCAGATATCGTCGAAGAGTCGGAGCTTCAGGGCAAGTACTGTAAACAAGATGGCGTCGTTTTCGGGCAGAGCTGCTTACGCAAAACCTGCCACTGCTCAGATTGTGTGGGCAAAGGCAGCCTGGACTGGGGGAGAGCTGCCCTGGCTCACTGTCTGCCCTGGGACATTTTTGGACATTAGCTCCTTTCATTGCTGAGCTCACCAGCGGTCCTGATTCCCACCAACCCCTCCACCCCCCTGGGGACCTTCATGGAGATTGTCGTCGAGATGTTTGTGTCAAGCATTAGATCCTAAACATGATCTTTGTTATAACCATGCATCAATTGTGGATACAAACCCTATTAGCATATAACGTTGGAAACTGTTGTCTTTCCATGAGAGTATCTAATCAATTAGCTTATGCCACGTTCTTGTCACATTTGCAGAGGAAGATATCTAAGAATTGGGCTGAGCGCAGGTGCACAGCAGGAGGCCCTGCCCAGCTGACCATCCTAACGGACCTCAAGGAACATGCAGCAGCACTTGTGGGCACCCACAGTCGCTCGGCCACCACCCGTGGTGGTGCAGATCCCTCCCTTGCGTCACGTGAGTAATGGGTAAAGCAGTGTTAACTCAAGATAATGTAACGGCATTTCATTACAATATATGAATGATGTCACGTTATGCATGCAGCTTCTGTACTACTCTCAGGTTAGCAACATAAGAACATAAAAAATAGGAGCAGGAGTAGGCCATCTGGCTCCCCGAGCCTGCTCCGCCATCATAAGATCATGGCGGAATTCCACATAGATGTACTGCCATTTGATGTAATAACACCTGACGTCTCTCGGTTCCCAATTATTGCAGTTCTGTTGCTCCTCCAACACATGCCAGCGCAGCGCAAGAACGTGTACCCTTCCGTTCTAATAAGCTCAATTGTGTTTTGCAGGTCCAACTCCACAGGTACGAAGGGAGGCCGCACCTGTCCCTGTCCCATTAAAGATGATTATCACCACAGGTACTGAGGGGAAGACCACGGAGCCAGAGAAGGAGGTGGAGATGGAGATAGAGGAGGCTGCCCCTTGCATCGCGTCATCTGTTGTACCTGTGGCCACATTGTCAGCTTCGACGGAGGAAATAGCGGGCCCAAGCGGCTTGCAGCAGGCGACCCCAGTGCGTCCAACTGTGTCCATGCCGAGCTCACGGAGGTTGATTTAGCGAGGTCGGCACGCGCTGCGACGGGCAGATCCTAAGGAGAACAATGCTGCACTGTGCAAGCAGACCTGAGTTGAGAGCTCCTCCAGGCGATCACGATGATGAACGGGAACGTTGCCACAATGTCCGCTCGCATATCGGAGGGTATCGAGCGCATGGTTGTGGCAATGGGCCAGCAGACCGCCGCCATGCGGTAGTGACGGGAGACGGCACTGCACTCCAGGGTGCCGTCCCACCAAACAGCAGCACAGATGTGAGTCAGGAGGAAGAATCGTCCTTGTGACTCGGAAGTCGTTTCGTCAGATACATCTTCTCCTTCTCCACCCGTGAGAGGATCCTGCCACCGTCACCCGCCCCCCCAACCGCAGCATGCCTTGAGGTCATCTACTGAAAGTTGTGCAGGCGCGCATTCTGTGGGATTAAAACGGGGGCCTAGAACATGGAGGGGGGGTTGGGGGCGGGGGAGGGGGTAGGACCTGGAAGGAAGCATGGCCGCAGAAAGAGAGGGGGGATTATTATTGTTTTTGTTACTGTTAAAAATGTGTTAACTGTTGGGGGTGTTGGGAGGATGTTTGTTGAATTTTATTGTTGGGTGACAGTTGGGAGGGGGGTGCTATTCAAAAAAAAATTATACCATTTTGAAAATTATTAAAAAAATGTATTTGAAATTTTACAATTGTCGTGCACTGTCTTCTAATAATGTAAGGTATAACATGAATACAATTCTTGGAAAACAATGGCCAGGCTAGGCTAGTCAAGGATGAAACATAACACAACTGCAACTGTCAATGTAACTGTCACCAATGTAAGTTCCTGCAAAGTATTCTTTTATGAGCTGCTGACGCAATAGTTTTGCAGCTGCGTAACTCCCACGGGGTCTTTCCAGTCTTGCTGGTGGGTATGGGGGCATGGGTTCATCGGCAGGCTGATTATCCTCCCTGAGGTCCTCGTCATCCTCCTCCTCCTCCTCATCTCTCCTCTGCCGACTCACTCTTGTTGTGTATCTGTAAAGCATGCAGTCGCATGTTCCACCACCAGGGAGCGCAAGGGATCCCAGCATCCCTTGGGAGAACTGTATATAAGCCGGCCCCTAAGGCCTGTTCCTCACTCTGGAGTGTCTTAATACAGACTGAGATCACTGTTACTTTAACCTCCCTGTGTGCAGTCTCATCTGTGTTAGGAACACAATAACTGGCGACGAATATACGAATCCAATGCAAATATGCAGCAAACTGTGGGCATCCTGGAAAAGTTCTCAGAGGGTGAGGACTGGGAAGCCTATGTCGAATGGCTAGACTGGTACTTTGTAGCCAATGAGCTGGATGGAGAAGGAAGCACTGCAAAAGGAGAGCGGTCCTCCTCGCGGTTTGCGGGTCACCGACCTACAGCCTCATGAAGAATCTTCTGGCTCCGGTGAAACCCACAGATAAGTCTTGTGAGGAGCTGTGTACACTGGTTCAGGAGCATCTTAACCCGAGGGAGAGCGTGCTGATGGCGAGGTATCGGTTCTATACGTGCCAGAGATCTGAAGGTCAGGAAGTGACGAGCTACGTCGCCGAGCTAAGGCGACTTGCAGGACAATGTGAGTTTGATGGCTACCTGGAGCAGATGCTCAGAGACTTTTTTGTACTGGACATTGGCCACAAGATCATCCTGCGAAAACGTTTGATTGTAGAGACACTGACCCTCAGTAAGGCCATTGCCATAGCACAGGCGTTTATGTCCACCAGTGATAACACCAAACAAATCTCTCAGCACACAAGTGCTAGCAATGTTCATAAATTAACTGGAACTGTGTTTGTGAGCAGAACCCACGAGTCTGCAACTGCCAGCAGGCCTCAGGTGACCCAGATGACTCAGAGTCCGCAACAAAGGATGAATGCAAGGCAATTCACACCTTGTTGGCGTTGTGGAGACATCCATTCAGCCTATTCATGCCGCTTCAAAGGGTATGTTTGCAAGAGCTGTGGAACAATGGGGCACCACCAACGATCTTGCAGACGAGCTGTAAGCTCTGCAAAACCTGCTAACTACCACATGGCAGAGGAAGATCGGTCCATGGTGGATCAAAGCAATTTCGAGCCTCAGAGAGAGGAGGCAGAAGATGAAGTACATGGGATGCACACATTTTCGACGAAATATCCACCTATAATGCTAAATGTAAAATTGAGTGGCTTACCCGTAGCCATGGAATTGGACACTGGCACGAGCCAATCCATCATGAGTAAAAAGCTGTTTGAGAGACTGTGGTGCAACAAGGCACTCAGACCAGCCCTGAGCCCCATCCACACGAAACTGAGAACGTATATCAAAGAGCTCATCACTATCCTGGGCAGCGCTATGGTCAAGATCACCTACGAGTGCACAGTGCACGAACTGCCACTCTGGATTGTCCCGGGCGATGGCCCCACACTGCTTGGAAGGAGCTGGCTGGGCAAAATCCGCTGGAACCGGGATGACATCCGAGCGCTATCACATGTCGATGAGGCCTCATGTACCCAGGTTCTTAACAAATATCCTTCCCTTTTTGAGCCAGGCATTGGACACTTTTCCAGGGCGAAGGTGCGGATCCACTTGGTCCCAGAGGCACGACCCATTCACCACAAGGCGCGATCGGTACCCCACATGATGAGGGAGAGAGTGGAAATCGAGTTGGACAGGCTGCAACGCGAGGGCATCATCTCCCCAGTGGAATTTAGCAAGTGGGCCAGCCCGATTGTTCCAGTACTCAAAAGTGATGGCACGGTCAGGATTTGTGACGATTATAATGTAACTATTAATCGTTTCTCGCTACAGGACCAATACCCGCTACCTAAGGCGACGACCTATTTGCGACGCTGGCAGGAGGCTAGACATTCACCAAGCTTGACCTGACTTCGGCCGACATGATGCAAGAGCTGGAGGAGTCTTCGAAGGGCCTCACCTGCATCAACACACACAAGGGACTGTTCATTTACAACAGATGCCCATTTGGAATTCAGTCGACTGCAGCGATCTTCCAGAGAAACATGGAGAACCTACTCAAGTCGGTACCATGCACGGTGATTTGTCAGGACGACATATTGGTCACGGGTCAGGACACCGTCGAGCACCTACAAAACATGGAGGAGGTCCTCCAGCGACTGGATCGCGTAGGGCTGCAGCTGAAGAGGTCGAAATGCACCTTCATGGCAACAGAAGTGGAGTTTTTGGGGAGAAAGATCACGGCGGATGACATTCGGCCCACAGACGCCAAGACAGAGGCTATCAGGAACGCGCCCAGGCCACAGAACATCACGGAGCTGCGGTCGTTCCTGGGACTCCTCAACCAGTTTGGTAACTTCCTACCGGGGTTAAGCACACTCTTTGAGCCCCTACATGTGTTATTGCGTAAAGGTGAGAACTGGATATGGGGAAAAAAGCAAGAAATTGCTTTTCAGAAAGCCAGAAACATTTTATGCTCCAACAAGCTGCTTGTATTGTATAATCCATGTAAAAGAATTGTGCTAGTATGTGATGCGTCGTTGTACGGAGTCGGGTGTGTATTACAACAAGCTCACGTTGCGGGGAAGTTGCAACCTGTCATCTCTGCCTCCAGCAGCTTGTCTAAGGCCGAGAGGGCCTACAGCATGATTAAGAAAGAGGCATTAGCATGTGTGTTTGGGGTAAAGAAAATGCATCAGTACCAGTTTGGCCTCAAATTTGAGCTGGAAACCGATCACAAGCCCCTCATATCCCTGTTCGCTGAAAACAAGGGGATAAATACTAATGCCTCAGCCCACATACAAAGGTGGGCACTCGCGCTATCAGTGCATAACTATACCATCCGCCACAGACCAGGCACCGAGAACTGTGCGGATGCTCTCAGTCGGCTACCATTGTCCACCACGCTGGTGGAAATGGCGCAGCCTACAAAGTTGTTGATGGTGGCGCAGCCCGCAGACTTGCTGATGGTCATGGAAGCATTTGAAAATGATAAGTCACCTGTCATGGCCCGCCAGATTAGGACTTGGACCAGCCAAGATCCTCTGCTGTTCCTAGTAAAAAACTGTGTACTGCATGGGAGCTGGGCCAGCATCCCCGTTGAAATGTAAGAGCTAATCAAGCCATTCTAGCGGCAAAAGGACAAGCTGTCCATTCAGGCAGACTGCCTGTTGTGGGGTAACCACGTAGTGTTATCCAAAAAGGACAGGGAGACGTTCATCTCGGATCTCCACAGCACACACCCGGGTACAGTAATGATGAAAGCGATAGCCAGATCCCACGTGTGGTGGCCTGGTATCGACTCTGACTTAGAGTCCTGTGTACGGCAATGCCACATGTGTGCTCAGTTGAGCAACGTGCCCAGAGAGGCACCACTAAGTTTGTGGTCCTGGCCTTCCAGACCATGGTCGAGGATCCATGTCGACTATGCGGGCCCGTTTCTCGGTAAAATGTTCCTGGTGGTGGTGGATGCTTTTTCAAAATGGATTGAATGTGAAATAATGTCGGGAAGCACCGCCACCGCCACCATTGAAAGCCTGAGGGCCATGTTTGCCACCCACGGCCTGCCCGACATACTGGTCAGTGACAACGGGCCATGTTTTACCAGTACCGAATTTAAAGAATTCATGACCCGCAATGGGATCAAACATGTCACCTCGGCCCCGTTTAAACCAGCCTCCAATGGGTAGGCAGAGCGGGCAGTACAAACAATCAAACAAGAGCCTCACAGAAGGCTCACTCCAAACCCGCCTGTCCCGAGTACTGCTCAGCTACCGCACGAGACCCCACTCGCTCACAAGGGTGCCCCCCAGCTGAGCTACTCATGAAAAGGACACTTAAAACCAGACACTCGCTGGTTCACCCCAACCTGCATGATCAGGTAGAGAGCAGGCGGCAGCAACAAAATGTAAACGATGGTCGCGCCACTGTGTCACGGGAAATTGATCTGAATGACCCTGTGTATGTGCTAAACTATGGACATGGTCCCAAGTGGATCGTGGGCACGGTGATAGCTAAAGAAGGGAGTAGGGTGTTTGTAGTCAAACTAGACAATGGACAAATTTGCAGAAAGCACCTGGACCAAACGAGACTGCGGCTCACAGACTGCCCTGAACAACCCACAAAGACACCACCTTTTTCGAGCCCACAACACACACCCAAAGGATCAACGACACCACGCCGGACCAGGAAATCGAACCCATCACGTTCAACAGCCCAGCAAGGCCAGGCTCACCCAGCAGCCCTGCAGGGCCAACAACATGCCAGCCCAGCGAGGGCACAGCCAACACACCAGAACAGACATTTGTACTGAGGCGGTCCATCAGGGAAAGAAAGGCTCCCGACCGCCTCACCTTGTAAATAGTTTTCACTTTGACTTTGGCGGGGTATCTGTAAAACATGCTCTCCCATGTTCCGCCCCCAGGGAGCGCATCCCCTGAAGTCCCAAGGGATCCCAGCATCCCTTGGGAGCACTGTATATAAGCCGGCCCCTAAGGCCTGTTCCTCTCTCTGGAGTGTCTTAATAAAGACTGAGGTCACTGTTACTTTAACCTCCCTGTGTGCAGTCTCATCTGTGTTAGGAACACAATAACTATCTCCTGAGGTGGACCGGCGGTCCCATCTGGCAATTGTTGTCCTCACCTTATAGCTAGCTAATGCAACATGCAGCACACCATAATAAACTCAGCGACCTGGTCAGGGTGGTATTGTAGGCTGCCTCCAGAATGGTCCAGGCATCTGAAGCGCTGCTTCAGCACTCCAATTGTCTTTTCCACGATGTTGCGTGTAGCTGTATGGCTTTCAATGTAGCACTTCTTGGCTTCCATCTGGGGTTACGCAGAGTGATCACGAGCCAGCTGGCAAGGCCATATCCTTTATCCTCCAGCATCCAGCCATGATCTTGTGGCTGACTCTTAATGGGTCAGAGACAGTGCTCTCATGCAAAATGTGCACATCATGGATGCTGCCTGGAAAATTAGCATTTCGTTGTGGTCGACAACGAGCTGCACATTCAGGGAATGGAATCCCTTTCGGTTCCGAAACACCTCCGCATCCTGTAAAGGTGTTCGCAGGGTGATGTGCGTACAGTCTATTGCTCCCTGTGCCTTGAGGAAGTTTGCTATTCGTGGGAACCCCAGAGCCCTCTCGGTCTGTGCCTCCTTGGTCATAGGGAAGCTGATAAAGTCCATCCTGTGTGCATAAAAGGCTTTAGCCACCTGTTGAAAATAGCAATGTGTGGCATGCTGAGACATAGCGCAAATGTTGACAGATGAGGCCTGAAAGGAGCCCGCTGCGTAGACGGAAAGTGCCGCAGTAACCTTAACCTCAACGGGCAGTGCGGTCCTGATGGTGCTGATAGGCTGCAAATGTCCCTTAATTAGCTGGCATATCCCAGCGTGACCTCCTTTCGGAAACGCAGCCTCCTAAGGCACGCGGTTATCGGACAAGTTCAGGTACGATCGCTTTTCCCTGTAAGTGCGTCGGGTGTAAGGTTTGTCCTCCACAGTTGTCTGCATTCTTCAATATACCTTCTCCCACCTTCAGTCTGCAGCATGTGATTAGTGACCAATACTGGTAGAGAAGTTACAGACCCCCATCACTATTGCTACAAATGCCCTAAATTTGTTCTCAACAAATAGAAATGTGAGCAGATGAGTGCCAAAGAGTCAGTAAGGCACTTAAAATAACTCACAAATTAAGCCCTTTCTTCAAGCAGCCTCTCACTTCCCCCGATGTTCAAAATGGCATCCATAGTGCCGAGTCCTGCTGAACAGTGCCAGTCGGAAGCAGCTTTTCTCCAGCGATCTCCAGCGATCTTCTCAGTGAGCGATCAGCCTGGCGATGTGTGGGCGATGTGTCGAAAATTGCGGTGGGCGATCACCTCGGCGATGTAACGGCACAACTTTCCAATTTTGAGGTGAAATGGGTGAGAGCATGCCTTATTTGGGAGATAAATGGGCGCTAGCCCAGCGATCATCAGGGGAAAGTCTAGCCCATGTGAATTTATGTTTATGCAATATTTATGTTTATGCAATTTTCCCTCAAATTTTTTTCCGCACACCATCCCTTTGTATTTGCCGCGCGGCTGGCCACTATGTAGCTGCGCAGGCGCAGTGTCTCTTCTAGCGGCAGGAGCTGGAGAGCGGCTTGCACGGGAACGCGTGATTGGTGGGCGGCCCCCAACACAGACCAAAGCTTATTACGTGGCCTTCCAGCCCAAATAATTGCCCACCCTTGTCTTATTGAACGGTGGAGCAGGCTCAAGGGGCCGTATGGCCTACTCCTACTCCTAGTTCTTATGAATGCATCTCAGTTTGCAAGCAGCAATGGAATATTTGGCTTCAAATGGAATGGATTAAGAAAGAAAAGAAATGTGCCCTTGCGTGGCAGTGTGCCCACGGAACTGTTATTGTGGTTTTAAATGGTTCCCTGCTGTGTGACTTCTTTCAACTGCTCTTGTTTTATTGGCAGCCAGCGGTCTGAAGGGGAAAGCAAGATGTGGGAACTAATGGCTCAATCTATGATCAACTCTCTTTCATTGCCATTTGCCATTCACATATCCTGTTAAAACCTGCCGACTTTCCTCATGAATCTGGGCAACAATACTAGTGCGGCTTGACCCAGCAAGGCTCTTCAGATGTAAGTTAATGGGCTCAATTTTCCCCAATGCCGTTTTTTTTGGCATATTTGAAGAATTACGCCCGTGTTTTGGATGCCCGACTACGCCAAAAAAAAAAGAAAGTTTCCCCATTCTAATTTTTGAAATTGGCACCGCACAGCCTGTCCTTTAGCTTTGACAGGTGCAGCTTCATGTCTGCGCCAAACAAACGATGCCCTCCCGCCTCCCCCTTCTGCGCATGTGCAAAAACCAAAACATGACGTTTTTTACATGACTGCTATGGGCGCGCATGCCCAGTGCACCTCCCGGTCTGCATTCAGCCGTTTTTAAAAGCCAGTTGTGTGTAAGAACTTTTATTCTGAGTGGAAAAACCTGGAGCTGCAATACAATATGCAACGCAGGTCAAGGACTAAAAATTTCTCACAGGGTGAAGTAGAGACCCTGGTTACTATAATTGAGGCCCGATGGCTCGAGCTGAACACGAGCAGAAGTCAAATAAAAGTTTCACCAAAAGAAATGAAGAAACGCTGGAACTAACTTTCACAAGATTACTGTGCAATGGGGACCATCCCGAGGTCTGGAGGCCAGTGCAAAATGAAGTGGCAGGAACTTGGTCAAGTAGTTGGTGTAAGTAATATTTTCATTTATTCACTGGAATTGCAATTGTAAATGTGACCATCTGTATGTCCCGCCCAGCAGAAAGACACAAACTCTAAAAAGTTATATTTTCAACTTTGCAGAGGAAAGCGGCCCACAACAAAAGAGAAAGAACTCGAACAGGAGGAGGCCCGGCAAATCTGCACCCACTGACACCCTTGGAAGACAGGTTCGCTGCTTTGATGGGTCCTGCCTGGAGAAAAGCAACCACCACTGCACAAGCTGGGCCCACACTCGAGGGAGAGGGTAGGTCCTGCAAATTCCACTGTCTGGCTTTGCTAAATGTTAAGTACTGTGTGGGCTAGACACGCTTCGGTTCATGGGGATGTCTCCGTCAGCTACGCTTCGGTTGATGCAATGTGCTATCATTCATTGTCATCCTTCAAATCAGCCTGCTGCCTGCACTGTGTGAGCCTACTCATGCCACCCTGTCCCCTCCTCTGCTGCTAACCATTTGTCTGTTCAATTATATTTTGCAGAACTTGAGGCCAAACCTGTCGAGGCTGAAGCCGATGCAGAAGAAGGTTCAGACGCTAACGAGCCTGAAGAGGAGAACATCTTCCAATCCCACCTTTCAGACCAAGAACATGAGGGGGAAGGGGAGGGGCAGGGGAAGGAAGAGGATGAAGCCCCCACTGTTGTCCTCTCTACTGTGCTGCGCTTCACAATGTGCGACATGTTGTATTCCCGGTTAGCTTCCAGGTTACGCGTAGGGGCGTCATGACTCAGGTGTCCCCCAGCAGCCAGCTCTGCCCTGCTGGCTGCAGCTGAACCATGGCAGATACAGCACTCTCGCAAAGGATAAATGCATCATGGATGCTCCCAGGACATCTTGCATCAACTGCCATGATGCGATGCATGTCGTCGCACACGAGCTGCACATTAATGGAGTGGAAGCCTTTTCTGTTCCTGTGCATCTCGGAATGCTCCAAAGGTGCTCTCAATGCGATGTGGGTCCAATCAATGCAGTCCTGTACCTTAGGGAAGCCAGCAATCCTGGAGAAGTCCACAGCCCAGTCACGCATTGCCTGGGGAACTTTATAGAAACATAGAAACATAGAAAATAGGTGCAGGAGTAGGCCATTCGGCCCTTCGAGCCTGCACCGCCATTCAATGAGTTCATGGCTGAACATGTAAATTCAGTACCCCATTCCTGCTTTCTCGCCATACCCCTTGATCCCCCTAGTAGTAAGGACTTCATCTAACTCCTTTTTGAATATATTTTAGTGAATTGGCCTCAACAACTTTCTGTGGTAGAGAATTCCACAGGTTCACCACTCTCTGGGTGAAGAAGTTTCTCCTCGTCTCGGTCCTAAATGGCTTACCCCTTGTCCTTAGACTGTGACCCCTGGTTCTGGACTTCCCCAACATTGGCAACATTCCTCCTGCATCTACCCTGACTAAACCCGTCAGAATTTTAAACATTTCTATGAGATCCGCTCTCATTCTTCTGAACTCCAGTGAATACAAGCCCAGTTGATCCAGCCTTTCTTGATATGTCCGTCTCGCCATCCCGAGAATCAGTCTTGTGAACCTTCGCTGCACTCCCTCAACAGCAAGAACGTCCTTCCTCAAGTTAGGAGACCAAAACTGTACACAATACTCCAGCTGTGGCCTCACCAAGGCCCTGTACAACTGTAGTAACACCTCCCTGCCCCTGTACTCAAATCCCCTCACTATGAAGGCCAACATGCCATTTGCTTTCTTAAGAACACAAGAATTAGGAACAGGAGTTGGCCATCAAGGCCCTCGAGCCTGCTCCGCCACTCAACAAGATCATGGCCTGATCTGGCCGTGGACTCAGCTCCACTTACCCGCCCGCTCCCCATAACCCTTAATTCCCTTATTGGTTAAAAATCTATCTATCTGTTATTTGAATACATTCAACCGTCTGCTGTACCTGCATGCCAACCTTCAATGACTGATGTACCATGACACCCAGGTCTCGTTGCACCTCCCCTTTTCCTAATCTGTCATCATTCAGATAATAGTCTGTCTCTCTGTTTTTACCACCAAAGTGGATAACCTCACATTTATTCACATTATACTGCATCTGCCATGCGTTTGCCCACTCACCTAACCTATCCAAGTCACTCTGCAGCCTCATAGCATCCTCCTCGCAGCTCACACTGCCACCCAACTTAGTGTCATCCGCAAATTTGGAGATACTACATTTAATCCCCTCGTCTAAATCATTAATGTACAATGTAAACAGCTGGGGACCCAGCACAGAACCTTGCGGTACCCCACTAGCCACTGCCTGCCATTCTGAAAAGTACCCATTTACTCCTACTCTTTACTTCCTGTCTGCCAACCAGTTCTCAATCCACATCAGCACATTACCGCCAATCCCATGTGCTTTAACTTTGCACATTAGTCTCTTGTGTGGGACCTTGTCGAAAGCCTTCTGAAAGTCCAAATACACCACATCAACTAGTTCTCCCTTGTCCACTCTACTGGAAACATCCTCAAAAAATTCCAGAAGATTTGTCAAGCATGATTTCCCTTTCACAAATCCATGCTGACTTGGACCTATCATGTCACCTCTTTCCAAATGCGCTGCTATGACATCCTTAATAATTGATTCCTTCATTTTACCCACTACCGATGTCAGGCTGACCGGTCTATAATTCCCTGTTTTCTCTCTCCCTCCTTTTTTTAAAAGTGGGGTTACATTGGCTACCCTCCACTCCATAGGAACTGATCCAGAATCAATGGAATATTGGAAAATGACTGTCAATGCATCTGCTATTTCCAAGGCCACCTCCTTAAGTACTCTGGGATGCAGTCCATCAAGCCCTGGGGATTTATCGGCCTTCAGTCCCATCAATTTCCCCGACTAATAAGGATTTCCCTCAGTTCCTCCTTCTTACCAGACCCTCTGACTCCTTTTATATCCGGAAGATTGTTTGTGTCCTCCTTAGTGAACACCAAACCAAAGTACTTGTTCAATTGGTCTGCCATTTCTTTGTTCCCCGTTATGACTTCCCCTGATTCTGACTACAGGGGACCTACGTTTGTCTTTACTAACTTTTTTCTCTTTACATATCTATAGAAGCTTTTGCAGTCCATTTTAATGTTCCCTTCAAGCTTCCTCTCGTACTCTATTTTCCCTGCCCTAATCAAACCCTTTGTCCTCCTCTACTGAGTTCTAAATTTCTCTAAGTCCCTGGGTTCGCTGCTATTTCTGGCCAATTTATATGCCACTTCCTTGGCTTTAATACTATCCCTGATTTCCCTTGATAGCCACGGTTGAGCCACCTTCCCTTTTTTATTTTTACGCCAGACAGGGATGTACAATTGTTGTTGTTCATCCATGCGGTCTCTAAATGTCTGCCATTGCCCATCCACTGTCAACCCCTTAAGCATCATCCACCAATCTATCTGAGCCAATTCAGGTCTCATACCTTCAAAGTTATCCTTCTTTAAGTTCTGGGCCATGATCTCTGAATTAACTGTTTCATTCTCCAGCCTAATGTAGAATTCCACCATATTATGGTCACTCTTCCCCAAGGGGCCTCGCATATAGTGCAGCATTCACCCGCCGAATGCAAGTGGTGTGTTGCATGTTGACAAATGATGCATACATTCCCAGTTGCGGCCTAGAATGATCCAGATGCATAAAATGAAAGTGCAGCTGTAACCTTCACTTCAACTGACAAAGCAGTTCTCCTGACGCTTCTGGGGTGCAGAGGTGCTTTTACATAGAAACATAGAAAATAGGTGCAAGGGTAGGTCATTTGGCCCTTCGAGCCTTCACCACCATGCAACAAGATCATGGCTGATCATTCCCTCAGTACCCCTTTCCTGCTTTCTCTCCATACCCCTTGATCTCCTTAGACGCAAGGGCCATATCTAACTCCCTCTTGAATATATCCAATGAACTGGCATCAACAACTCTCTGTGGCAGGGAATTCCACAGGTTTACAACTCTCTGAGTGAAGAAGTTTCTCCTCATCTCAGTCCTAAATGGCTTACCCCTTATCCGAAGACTGTGTCACCTGGTTCTGGACTTCCCCAACATCGGGAACATGCTACCCGCATCTAACTTGTCCCGTCCCATCAGAACCTTATATATTTCTATGAGATCCACTCTCATCCTTCTAAACTCCAATGTATAAAGGCCCAGTTGATCCAGCCTCTCATCATATGTCAGTCCTGCCATCCCGGGAATCAGTCTGGTGAACCTTCGCTGCAATCCCTCAATAGCAAGAGCGCCCTTCCTCAGATTAGGGGATCAAAACTGAATACAATATTCCAGGTGAGGCCTCACCAAGTCCCTGTGCAATGCAGTAAGACCTCCCTGCTCCTATACTAAAATCCCCTAGCTATGAAGGCCAACATACCATTTGCCTTCTTCACCGCCTGCTGTACCTGTATGCCAACTTTCAATGACTAATGAACCATGACATCCACGTCTCGTTGCACCTCCCCTTTTCCTAATCTGCCGCCACTCAGATAATATTCTGTCTTCGCGTTTTTGCCCCCAAAGTGGATAACCTCACATTTGCCCACATTATACTGCATCTGCCATGCATTTGCCCACTCACCTAACCTGTCCAAGTCACCCTGCAGCCTCTTATCGTCCCCTCAAAGCTCACACCGCCACCCAGTTTAGTGTCATTTGCAAACTTGGAGATATTACACTCAATTCCTTCATCCAAATCATTGATGTATATTGTAAAGAGCTGGGGTCCCAGCACTGAGCCCTGCGGCACTCCACTAGTCACTGCCTGCCATTCTGAAAAGGACCCGTTTATCCCGACTCTCTGCTTCCTGTCTGCCAACCAGTTCTCTATCCACATCATTATATTACCCCCAATACGATGTGCTTTGATTTTGCACACCAATCTCTTATGTAGGACCTTGTCAAAAGCCTTTTGAAAGTCCAAATACACCACATCCACTGGTTCTCCCTTGTCCACTCTACTAGTTACATCCTCAAAAAATTCCAGAAGATTTGTCAAGCATGATTTCCCCTTCATAAATCCATGCTGACTTGAACCAATCCTGTCACTGCTTTCCAAATGTGCTGCTATTTCATCCTTAATAATTGATTCCAACATTTTCCCCACTACTGATGTTAGGCTAATTACCCGCTTTCTCTCTCCCTCCCTTTTTAAAAAGTGGTGTTACATTCGCTACCCTCCAGTCCATAGGAACTGATCCAGAGTAGATAGACTGTTGGAAAATGATCACCAATGCATCCACTATTTCTAGGGCCACTTCCTTAAGTACTCTGGGATGCAGACTATCAGGCCCCGGGGATTTATCGACCTTCAATCCCATCAATTTCCCGAACACAATTTCCCACCTAATCAGGATATCCTTCAGCTCCTCCTTCTCACTAGACCCTCGGTCCCCCAGTACTTCCGGAAGGTTATTTGTGTCTTCCTTAGTGAAGACAGAACCAAAGTATTTGTTCAATAGGTCTGCCATTTCTTTGTTCCCCATTATAAATTCACCTGAATCCGACTGCAAGGGACCTACTTTTGTCTTCATTAATCTTTTTCTCTTCACATATTTATAGAAGCTTTTGCAGTCAGATTTTACGTTCCCGGCAAGCTTCTTCTCATACTCTATTTTATCCTCTTAATTCAACCCTTTGTCCTCCTCTGCCGAATTCTAAATTTCTCCCAGCCCTCAGGTTTGCTGCTTTTTCTGGCCAATTTATATGCCTCTTCCTTGGATTTAACACTATTCTTAATTTCCCTTGTTACCCACGGTTGAGCCACCTTCCCCGTTTTATTTTTACTCCAGACAGGGATGTACAATTGCTGAAGTTCATCCATGTGATCTTTAAATGTTTGCCATTGCCTATCCACCGTCAACCCTTTAAGTATCATTTGCCAGTCTATTCTAGCCAATTCACGCTTCAAACCATCGAAGTTACCTTTCCTTAAGTTCAGCACACGAGTTTCTGAATTAACTGTGTCGCTCTCCATCTTAATAAAGAATTCTACCATGTTATGGTCATTCTTCCCCAAGGGGCCTCGCATAACAAGATTGATAATTAGTCCTTTCTCGTTACACTTCACCTAGTCTAGAATGGCAAGCTCCCTCGCTGGTTCCTCGACATATTGGTCTGGAAAACCATCCCTAATACACTCCAGGAAATCCTCCTCCACCGCATTGCTACCAGTTTGGTTAGCCCAATCAATATGTGGATTAAAGTCACCCATGTTAACTGCTGTACCTTTATTGCATGCATCCCTTGTTTGATGCTGTCCCCAACCTCACTACTACTGTTTGGTGGTCTGTACACAACTCCAATGAGCATTTTCTGCCCCTTGGTATTCCGTAGCTCCACCCATACCAATTCCATATCTTTCCAAGCTAATGTCCTTTTTTACTATTGCAGTAATTTCCTCTTTAACCAGCAATGCCACCCCACCTCCTTTTCCTTTCTGTCTATCCTTCCTGAAGGTTGAATATTCCTGGATGTTAAGTTCCCAGCCTTGGTCACCCTGGAGCCATGTCTCTGTAATCCCAATTACATCGTACCCGTTAATTGCTATCTGCGCAGTTAATTCTTCCACCTTATTACGAATGCTCCTCGCATTGAGGCACAGAGCCTTCAGGCTTGTCTTTCTAACACACTTTGCCCCTTTAGAATTTTGGTGTAATGTGGCCCTTTTTGCTTTTTGCCTTGGGTTTCTCTGGCCTCCACTTTTACTTTTCTTCTTTCTATTTTTTG
The DNA here is from genome assembly GCF_044704955.1 of Pristiophorus japonicus. Classification (NCBI taxonomy): domain Eukaryota; kingdom Metazoa; phylum Chordata; class Chondrichthyes; family Pristiophoridae; genus Pristiophorus; species Pristiophorus japonicus. The sequence goes on from NC_091986.1 coordinate 203,574,084, forward strand.
CTTCTGCCCCCATTCTACTTCCATGTCTCCCTGCTTAGATTCCCATCTCCCTGCCATATTAGTTTAACCTCTCCCTAACAGCACTAGCAAACACTCCCCCTAGGACATTGGTTCCGGTCCTGCCCAGGTGCAGACCATCTGGTTTATACTGGTCCCACCTCCCCCAGAACTGGTTCCAATGTCCCAGGAATTTGAATCTCTCCCTTCTGCACCACTCCTCAAGCCACGTAATCATCTGAGCTATCCTGCGATTCCTACTCTGACGAGCACGTGGCACTGGTAGCAATCCTGAGATTACTACTTGAGGTCCTACTTTTTAATTTCACTCCTTTCTCAGTGGCACGCGCCCGAAATCGGCCAAACCAGCGCAAATGATCATGGAAGTTTAAGCGCAAATTACGACCAGTGCAACTCGGGTTTCCGCAATCTTTTGCGCCGGTTTAAAAAACATTGCGCTGGAAGCCGGCCCCGCCCACAAAACCGGCCGTGCCTCCCCCTCCCCCAGATCCATTTAATCAACATGGCAAGTTTCTGCTAATTGTGCTCGTTTGCCGGCCCTTGAGCACTATCTAAAAATTAGACAGGTTCTTTCGGGCGCAAGGTCACTAATAGGCACGCTAGGTGTCCATACCTAAGGAAGGATATACTTGACTCAGAGAGGGCGCAACAAAGGTTCACTAGATTGATTCCTGGGATGAGAGGATTGTTCTATGAGGAGCGATTGAGCAAAATAGTTGTGCAATGTTCCTTGGAATTGTGAGCATTTTTCAAAGAAACAAAGTTAGCTGCCATTGTGTAAGCTGAGATTTGTGTCTTGCATGCGCTTGTACATGAAGTTGGAGTTTAGAGAGGTGATCTCATTGAAACATATAAGATACTAAGGGGGTTTGACAGGGTAGATGCTGAGAGGTTGTTTCCCCGGACTGTGGAGTCTAGAACGGTGGGGAGCGCAGTCTCAGGATAAGGGGCCGGCCTTTCAGGACTGGGATGAGAAGAAATATATTCACTCAGAGGGTTGTGAATCTTTGGAATCTTTGTGGCCAAAATTGCACCCTTCTATAAGACCCGTGGCCACTTGAAACCCCTTAAGCATCATCCACCAATCTATCCGAGCCAATTCAGGTCTCATACCTTCAAAGTTATCCTTCTTTAAGTTCTGGGCCATGATCTCTGAATTAACTGTTTCATTCTCCAGCCTAATGTAGAATTCCACCATATTATGGTCACTCTTCCCCAAGGGGCCTCGCATATAGTGCAGCATTCACCCGCCGAATGCAAGTGGTGTGTTGCATGTTGACAAATGATGCATACATTCCCAGTTGCGGCCTAGAATGATCCAGATGCATAAAATGAAAGTGCAGCTGTAACCTTCACTTCAACTGACAAAGCAGTTCTCCTGACGCTTCTGGGGTGCAGAGGTGCTTTTACATAGAAACATAGAAAATAGGTGCAAGGGTAGGTCATTTGGCCCTTCGAGCCTTCACCACCATGCAACAAGATCATGGCTGATCATTCCCTCAGTACCCCTTTCCTGCTTTCTCTCCATACCCCTTGATCCCCTTAGACGCAAGGGCCATATCTAACTCCCTCTTGAATATATCCAATGAACTGGCATCAACAACTCTCTGTGGCAGGGAATTCCACAGGTTTACAACTCTCTGAGTGAAGAAGTTTCTCCTCATCTCAGTCCTAAATGGCTTACCCCTTATCCGAAGACTGTGTCACCTGGTTCTGGACTTCCCCAACATCGGGAACATGCTACCCGCATCTAACTTGTCCCGTCCCATCAGAACCTTATATATTTCTATGAGATCCACTCTCATCCTTCTAAACTCCAATGTATAAAGGCCCAGTTGATCCAGCCTCTCATCATATGTCAGTCCTGCCATCCCGGGAATCAGTCTGGTGAACCTTCGCTGCAATCCCTCAATAGCAAGAGCGCCCTTCCTCAGATTAGGGGATCAAAACTGAATACAATATTCCAGGTGAGGCCTCACCAAGTCCCTGTGCAATGCAGTAAGACCTCCCTGCTCCTATACTAAAATCCCCTAGCTACGAAGGCCAACATACCATTTGCCTTCTTCACCGCCTGCTGTACCTGTATGCCAACTTTCAATGACTAATGAACCATGACATCCACGTCTCGTTGCACCTCCCCTTTTCCTAATCTGCCGCCACTCAGATAATATTCTGTCTTCGCGTTTTTGCCCCCAAAGTGGATAACCTCACATTTGCCCACATTATACTGCATCTGCCATGCATTTGCCCACTCACCTAACCTGTCCAAGTCACCCTGCAGCCTCTTATCGTCCCCTCAAAGCTCACACCGCCACCCAGTTTAGTGTCATTTGCAAACTTGGAGATATTACACTCAATTCCTTCATCCAAATCATTGATGTATATTGTAAAGAGCTGGGGTCCCAGCACTGAGCCCTGCGGCACTCCACTAGTCACTGCCTGCCATTCTGAAAAGGACCCGTTTATCCCGACTCTCTGCTTCCTGTCTGCCAACCAGTTCTCTATCCACATCATTATATTACCCCCAATACGATGTGCTTTGATTTTGCACACCAATCTCTTATGTAGGACCTTGTCAAAAGCCTTTTGAAAGTCCAAATACACCACATCCACTGGTTCTCCCTTGTCCACTCTACTAGTTACATCCTCAAAAAATTCCAGAAGATTTGTCAAGCATGATTTCCCCTTCATAAATCCATGCTGACTTGAACCAATCCTGTCACTGCTTTCCAAATGTGCTGCTATTTCATCCTTAATAATTGATTCCAACATTTTCCCCACTACTGATGTTAGGCTAATTACCCGCTTTCTCTCTCCCTCCCTTTTTAAAAAGTGGTGTTACATTCGCTACCCTCCAGTCCATAGGAACTGATCCAGAGTAGATAGACTGTTGGAAAATGATCACCAATGCATCCACTATTTCTAGGGCCACTTCCTTAAGTACTCTGGGATGCAGACTATCAGGCCCCGGGGATTTATCGACCTTCAATCCCATCAATTTCCCGAACACAATTTCCCACCTAATCAGGATATCCTTCAGCTCCTCCTTCTCACTAGACCCTCGGTCCCCCAGTACTTCCGGAAGGTTATTTGTGTCTTCCTTAGTGAAGACAGAACCAAAGTATTTGTTCAATAGGTCTGCCATTTCTTTGTTCCCCATTATAAATTCACCTGAATCCGACTGCAAGGGACCTACTTTTGTCTTCATTAATCTTTTTCTCTTCACATATTTATAGAAGCTTTTGCAGTCAGATTTTACGTTCCCGGCAAGCTTCTTCTCATACTCTATTTTATCCTCTTAATTCAACCCTTTGTCCTCCTCTGCCGAATTCTAAATTTCTCCCAGCCCTCAGGTTTGCTGCTTTTTCTGGCCAATTTATATGCCTCTTCCTTGGATTTAACACTATTCTTAATTTCCCTTGTTACCCACGGTTGAGCCACCTTCCCCGTTTTATTTTTACTCCAGACAGGGATGTACAATTGCTGAAGTTCATCCATGTGATCTTTAAATGTTTGCCATTGCCTATCCACCGTCAACCCTTTAAGTATCATTTGCCAGTCTATTCTAGCCAATTCACGCTTCAAACCATCGAAGTTACCTTTCCTTAAGTTCAGCACCTGAATTAACTGTGTCGCTCTCCATCTTAATAAAGAATTCTACCATGTTATGGTCATTCTTCCCCAAGGGGCCTCGCATAACAAGATTGATAATTAGTCCTTTCTCGTTACACTTCACCTAGTCTAGAATGGCAAGCTCCCTCGCTGGTTCCTCGACATATTGGTCTGGAAAACCATCCCTAATACACTCCAGGAAATCCTCCTCCACCGCATTGCTACCAGTTTGGTTAGCCCAATCAATATGTGGATTAAAGTCACCCATGTTAACTGCTGTACCTTTATTGCATGCATCCCTTGTTTGATGCTATCCCCAACCTCACTACTACTGTTTGGTGGTCTGTACACAACTCCAACGAGCATTTTCTGCCCCTTGGTATTCCGTAGCTCCACCCATACCAATTCCATATCTTTCCAAGCTAATGTCCTTTTTTACTATTGCAGTAATTTCCTCTTTAACCAGCAATGCCACCCCACCTCCTTTTCCTTTCTGTCTATCCTTCCTGAAGGTTGAATATTCCTGGATGTTAAGTTCCCAGCCTTGGTCACCCTGGAGCCATGTCTCTGTAATCCCAATTACATCGTACCCGTTAATTGCTATCTGCGCAGTTAATTCTTCCACCTTATTACGAATGCTCCTCGCATTGAGGCACAGAGCCTTCAGGCTTGTCTTTCTAACACACTTTGCCCCTTTAGAATTTTGGTGTAATGTGGCCCTTTTTGCTTTTTGCCTTGGGTTTCTCTGGCCTCCACTTTTACTTTTCTTCTTTCTATTTTTTGCTTCTGCCCCCATTCTACTTCCATGTCTCCCTGCTTAGATTCCCATCTCCCTGCCATATTAGTTTAACCTCTCCCTAACAGCACTAGCAAACACTCCCCCTAGGACATTGGTTCCGGTCCTGCCCAGGTGCAGACCATCTGGTTTATACTGGTCCCACCTCCCCCAGAACTGGTTCCAATGTCCCAGGAATTTGAATCTCTCCCTTCTGCACCACTCCTCAAGCCACGTAATCATCTGAGCTATCCTGCGATTCCTACTCTGACTAGCACGTGGCACTGGTAGCAATCCTGAGATTACTACTTGAGGTCCTACTTTTTAATTTCACTCCTTTTTCAGTGGCACGCGCCCGAAATCGGCCAAACCAGCGCAAATGATCATGGAAGTTTAAGCGCAAATTACGACCAGTGCAACTCGGGTTTCCGAAATCTTTTGCGCCGGTTTAAAAAACATTGCGCTGGAAGCCGGCCCCGCCCACAAAACCGGCCGTGCCTCCCCCTCCCCCAGATCCATTTAATCAACATGGCAAGTTTCTGCTAATTGTGCTCGTTTGCCGGCCCTTGAGCACTATCTAAAAATTAGACAGGTTCTTTCGGGCGCAAGGTCACTAATAGGCACGCTAGGTGTCCATACCTAAGGAAGGATATACTTGACTCAGAGAGGGCGCAACAAAGGTTCACTAGATTGATTCCTGGGATGAGAGGATTGTTCTATGAGGAGCGATTGAGCAAAATAGTTGTGCAATGTTCCTTGGAATTGTGAGCATTTTTCAAAGAAACAAAGTTAGCTGCCATTGTGTAAGCTGAGATTTGTGTCTTGCATGCGCTTGTACATGAAGTTGGAGTTTAGAGAGGTGATCTCATTGAAACATATAAGATACTGAGGGGGTTTGACAGGGTAGATGCTGAGAGGTTGTTTCCCCGGACTGTGGAGTCTAGAACGGTGGGGAGCGCAGTCTCAGGATAAGGGGCCGGCCTTTCAGGACTGGGATGAGAAGAAATATCTTCACTCAGAGGGTTGTGAATCTTTGGAATCTTTGTGGCCAAAATTGCACCCTTCTATAAGACCCGTGGCCACCTGAAAGCGGCAACCACATGTCGGTGAGGAATGACCGCCAAGTCTCTACGGAGGGGCCGCCATTTTTTAAAGCGGCCTTCCTCAGGTTTGGACTGGTGTATGGGAACGCATTGGCCAACCCCTCACCGAACGGCGGTGATCCCTTCCCGAAATTGCCGCAATGCTGCCGCCGGTCGATGCCCCAACAGCTTTTGCTGTCGGTATCCTTTGTGTGACTTGGTAGCATGGCAACCCTTACAGGGGAGGTGGCGCTGCCGGTGATGCCACGATATTTTTTTTGGGGGTGGTCGACTGCCAGGTCGGGGCAACAGTTATGGCCGCGGGTTCGGCCGGGCCGCCAACGGGCAGCCTGGCGCCTCCCTCTTGGGTGCCAGCCCGCTGGCCCGGCCGAAACCCTCCCTGATGGCCTAGTGTTTGCCACTGAAGTGGCTGCAGAGTTCGCCGGGGCCCTCCCCTTTAATTGAAGGGGAGGGACGTTGTGACGCGACAGCTGATGACTGGTCAGGGTGGGCGACCCGCTGCGAGGGCACTTCTGCCGTGCAGCCGATCCGAACACCGCCCCGAGCCCCAAATATGAATTTCTATGGTATCTCCTTGTTGGGGTGGATTTTTGGACATAGCAAAGCATGATGGGGTAAGCCAACTATCTGCCTTTCCACTAAATGAACTTTGTACCAAGAAGCCTATCTGCTGTCCCTGATATGAACTCTGCAGCAACAAGTGACCCATGGCCAGGTGCAGGCCACTGTTTCATAGAAAGCTTTGCAACAGAATAACTAACCACAAAAGAAGATACAGAGGAAGAGCCCCCAAACTCGCGCCATGCTATCAGGTTTCACTAGGACTAAAAAGTTGTATTTAAATGAATTGCGTTGCCATATAGATTGATTGGTTGTATGTAAATGAATTTAAATGATTGTATTCCGCCCCCTGTAAACTGCTTAGAACCCTGCGGCACAAGGCACTCGGGGAGAAGGTGTTCGCAGGTCGTGGGATCTCAACTCTTCTCCCAGAGCTCTGTTAGCAATAAAGTTGTCTCTCTTACTTTACTAGAGTCTATGTGAATTTATTTTCACTCACAAATTGGCGTCACGAACAGGATAGTCATATGACCCAGTAGAACGGGACAGTAGTCAATTTCTGACCACCCAGAAATTATACTGGGGGAAGCAGCTGGCCGGCGAAGTGGTATCAAACGAATAAATTAGATTAAGTGAGGAAAGAGACATAACTTGATAGTATGTGAACAAGAACCGGCGTATAGTAAACTCAAGTCAGAACTAGTCTCCGCACCTGGATTGGGACTGCCTGACATGGGTAAAGATTTCCACATCCACTATACCAATGAAGATGGTTTCTATATGGCCGTGGTCACCCAAGATCACGGGGATAAAAGGAGACCTATAGCCTATTACTCCACAGCTGAAGGTCCGGTGGTGACCGGATTATCCAGATGTATAGCTGCACTAGACTGCGCAGTTTGGGCAGTAAAAATAAGCGAGCCCGTGGTAATGACCGGAACCATCATTCTCCACACCAAACACACGTTGGTAGAAATGTTAAACACAGGAAAACTGAGAATCATTTCTAATATGAGACGGGCAAAGTGGGAAACAGTCCTCTTGCCACCCAACAAAGCAGTAACTATAATTAGAGATGTAGGGGAAAATCCCGCGGAGGGCACAGTGCAAGAGGGAGAGCCCCACGATTGCGGGGACGTGGATATGGACATGGAAGAGGATAGAATAAAAGACACGCCCCTTCAAACCGCAGAACAAACCTTGTTTGTGGACGGCTCGCGAAAATACGTAGAGGGACTACCTCGTAACGGATGGGCCGTAGTTAACCAGGATCTAGAGACAGTCGAATCAGGGTGAATTAGTGGGGGGTCGTCAGCTCAGGTGGCAGAATTGGTAGCCCTCACCCGGGCACTGGAACTATCAGAGGGTAAGATCGTTAATATCTATACGGACAGTAGATATGCATTCGGGGTAGTACACGATTATATGACAGCATGGGGGAGGAGGGGTTTTATCACAACCAGCGAACATCCCATAAAACACCAGCTGAGAATAGAAGCTCTCTTAGCAGCCAGTAATAAACCAAAACAGGTAGCGGTCATTAAAATTAAAGCCCACCAAAGGGAACCGGCCCGAACCAGTCCAGATTGGCTGAGTCACCAGGGAAATCAAGCTGTGGGCTTTGCTGCACAAGAGGCATTAGAACAAGAGGAGTGTGAGGAAGCCTCAGTCAGTGCCGCTGGGGTCCGAGACGAGCAGATAAGTATCGAGAAACTACACCAGGACACTTCTGCGGAAGAAAGGGGTATGTGGACAAAGCAGGGCGCAACGCAAGGAAAGGATAACGTTTGGAGACGAAACGACAAGGTAATGGCCCCTGAATGCATACAGAATACCTTAATGGAGTTGCACCATGGCCTGTCCCATTCGGGATGAGAGGCCATGACCGGGAGTCTTGGAAGAGATTGGTGGTGGAAGGGGATGGGGAGAGATATTACCAAACATTGCCATCGATGCGTTACGTGCACACAATATAATCCAGGCAGGCCCATTAAAATTAAAATGGGACACCAGCCCCGTCCACAGGGCCATGGGAACATTTACAAATTGATTTCACAGGTCCTTTGCCCCCATCCCATGGAAAAAGATATTGCCTAGTGATTATAGATCAATTTACCCGTGGGTGGAAGCTTTCCCTACACGTGATTGCACTGCCTCAACAGTGGCAAGGATATTGACCGAGCAGGTGATTCCCCAATGGGGAGTGCCTCTTCAGATAGATTCCGACCAAGGCACCCACTTCACCGGGAAGATTGTAAAAACAGTATGCCAGCTGATGGGCATAAAACAAACATTCCACATCCCCTACCACCCGCAGAGTTCTGGAATGGTAGAATGCATGAACCGTACCCTTAAGAACACCCTGGCCAAGGCCATGCAAACGTCAGGAAGAACGTGGACAGAAGTATTACCTATTATATTAATGAAGTTAAGAGCCATGGTAAACCAGACAACTGGATTAACCCCTGATGAACTAATGACAGGAAGGTTGATGCAATTACCAGAAAGCATCATAACAGGTGGGGCCGACGTAGGCCCATTAAAAGACAAAATTAAACGGTATGTTTTGGAACTAAGCACTCAACTCAAAGGGATGCGTAAATTAGTAAGAGACGCTCAGAAAGAGCTTGCAAAGCTCCCTGACGTCCCGATGGCGGGACGTCGCGTCATGGTAAAAACATTACCTGAAAAACCAGGGTTTGCACCAAAATGGAATGGCCCATGTGAGGTCATAATCAGTGGAGACACCTGTGCCTGTCTTGACATAAGAGGGAAGAGTGTATGGAAACATTGAACTCAGTTGAAATTGTACAAAGAAACTAATGAGTAAGCAAGTCCAAATTACAGTTACTGCTAATGTGTAAATATTGTATGTTTGAGCGTAACAAACATGTCTAAGATAGCATATAATATATAATCGCGTTACTCTATGTCGTCACAGTTGTAAAGCTAATAGGATTAGAAGATAACTTGTTTTTCAAGACCAATATACGTTTACACGGCAATCGAACCGTGTGTTACCCACTAGCCCAATCAGTAGAGGCCCTGTTCGTGGCCACCCCTGGGTGGACCCCCCGTGACTTATATACGGTGGATACCTCGGACGCACCCTGTGAGGGACAAACGGGTGAATATAGAAGGGGAATACAGGGAAGATGCGTGGAATTAATAAATCCCACAGATCCTGTGTGCAGGGGGTCCCGGGGAAAGGATGAAACGGTATGCTCAGACAATGCAAGCTAACCGCTTAGCTTCTCGGGGCAAGGATGGGGGTGTGCATATGCCCTGGTCCCCGAGAACGCCACCTGTGTGCAGACGCAATGTGCCCGTCAGCACTATCGAGTGCACAGAGGCCAGTTTACTTGCACCTGTAACGAGCAAAGATGCCTGAACGTGACCACAGGGAGGCAAGTTATCTGCGGTCAGTGCAACGTAACTCATGTCAGCTCAGAAACATGGGCATACCCGTTTGATGCTTACCAATTGGTAGGATCGGGCTCAAATTCAAGGGAACCAAGCAATTGGTGGTATAAGCAGTTCACGAGTGTTAGCAACACCGACGTAAAGTGTTATAGAGCTAAGGAGGGATTCATGTTCCTCCTCAACGGCACCTTCAAGACCGCAACACCGACCCTCCCGGTCCTCTTTGCAGTAGGAACTATAGGACCACTCACTGTTCCATGCCACCAAAGGGGGCATACCCGGAGAAGGATAGTAACGCGGGCCATCAGCAAGGAGTTCTGTGCCGATTGGGAGGATCCTATCACGCTGGGATCATCACTCGGCCACGGGTTCCTCGGGGCCCTGTCTGTGGGGGGATCAGCGGGGGTAATTAGTGCCAAAAATAGGAGACAAATGTATAACGCATGTTACGGATGAATCATACAATATCATCCAAGCCATTGATGCCATAAGAAAGCAGCTTGATGAGTTCAGACAAGGCCCAAAAAGGGGGAATAGCTGGCTTGACTGGCTATTAGGGGAATCCTGGGGATCCTATTTAATGCATGGGGTAGTTATTCTTCTTGTAATAATAATTACTTGTTGCTTGATTATTGGATGTTTTAATGTCTGCTGTAAAGTCATGATGGCCCGAATAGTGCCGGTTGCCAGCATGATCACCGGAAAAGAACATCTGATGGGAACACTCGAAGACGCCGAGGAAGACGGAGAGGACGACGCAGGCACAGACCACTACCTATGAAGGGTAGGCTAGAGCTACAGGCAAGGCAGGGAAGTAACCTCGAAGGTAGGCACTAAGCCACCTTCATTGTGGTCATCTGGATTTCGTGAACATCCTCCAGGACCAACAGGGGGAACTGTTGGAGTGGACTTTTGGACATAGCAAAGCATGATGGGGTAAGCCAACTATCTACCTTTCCACTAAATGAACTTTGTACCAAGAAGCCTATCTGCTGTCCCTGATATGAACTCTGCAGCAACAAGTGACTCATGGCCAGGTGCAGGCCACTGTTTCATAGAAAGCTTTGCAACAGAATAACTAACCACAAAAGAAGCTACAGAGAAAGGGTCCCCAAACTCGCACCATCCTATCAGGTTTCACTATGACTAAAAAGTTGTATGTAAATGAATTGCGTTGCCATATGGATTGATTGGTTGTATGTAAATTAATTTAAATGATTGTATTCCACCCCCTGTAAACTGCTTATAACCCCGCGGCACAAGGCACTCGGGGAGAAGGTGTTTGCAGGTCGCGGGATCTCAACTCTTCTCCCAGAGCTCTGTTAGCAATAAAGTTGTCTCTCTTACTTTACTAGAATCTATGTGAATTTATTTTCATTAACACTCCTCTCCATGGACTGGGGTGGAGAAAAACTTTCACAAATGGTAGGTGCGCCCCATTTGGGGCCTGGGGCTCAATTTCAGCCCCCTCGACTCCAGAGGGCTGTGAATGCTCAGTCATTGAGTATATTCAAGAACGAGGTCAATAGATTTTTTTAAACTCTAGGTGAATCAAAATATATAAGGATGGGGCGGGAAAATGGAAGTGAGGTAGAAGATCAGCCATGATCTTACTGAATGGCGGAGCAGGCTTGAGGGGCCATATGGCCTACTCCTGCTCCTATTTCTTATGTTCTTATAGCACCAAGGGACACAAGTTCAAAACGACTAAAAGATAAATCTAAGACTGATTATCTGGAAACTCTTCTCACAGTGATCAGCACAAGAGTATTGGAGAGGAAAGCTCTGGATCATTTAAGGGCTTTTACCTTGTGATCTTGGCCTTTATTGTCACTAATTGAAGTTGTTAATCTGAATAAATCCTGAAAGGCTCTACTTGGGTGGCTGAAATTACTGCTAACAAGAAGCTAACACTCGTTTGAATAAGGCTGTTTGGGCTAAAGTTGTAAGGAATGTTCCATATCGCATTCGTGTGCGTTTATCCAGAAAACGCAATGAGGCTGAGGACTCTCCTAACAAGCTCTACACGTTGGTATCCTATGTTCCTGTCACATCCTACAAAGGGCTGCAGACAGACAATGTTGATGTAAACTGAAAAATAAACTGCAAAAAGTGAAAAAAAAAACAAGAAGCTAAGATGTTATTTATTGGAATTTATCAGCATTCTCAGCAATGCTACATGATATTAGCTGTGGCAGAGTAGATAACACTCCAGTGCAGATTTTGTTTACTCATTCCTGGGATGTGGGCATCGCTGGCAAGGCCGGTATTTATTGCCCATCCGTACTTGCCCTTGAGAAGGTGGTGGTGAGCCGCTTACTTGAACCACTGCAGTCCGTGTAGTGAAGGTGCTCCCACAGTGCTGTTAGGGAGGCAGTTCCAGGATTATGTAGATATGGTACACACTGCAACCACAGTGCGCTGTGTTGGAGGGAGTGAATGTTTAAGGTGCTGGATAGGGTGCTAATCAAGCGGGCTGCTTTGTCCTGGATGGTGTCGAGCTTCTTGAGTGTTGTTGGAGCTGCACTCATCCAGGCAAGTGGAGAGTATTTCATCACACTCCTGACTTGTGCCTTGTAGATGGTGGAAAGGCACAAAACCAGCCCATCACTTTGACAGGTCTAGGTTCAACCTTAGAATCACACCTGGAGTCTGCTATCTGTTTTGTTATTCATTCACGGGATGTGCACAACGTTAGCAAGGCTGGCATTTATTGCTCATCCCTAATTGCCCTTTAGAAGGTGGTGGTGAGGCGCCTTCTTCAACCACTGCAGTCCGTGTGGTGAAAGTTCTCCCACAGTGCTGTTAGGGAGGGAGTTCCAGGATTTTGACCCAGTGACGATGAAGGAACGGTGATATATTTCCAAGTCAGGATGGTGTGTGACTTGGAGGGGAACCTGGAGGTGATGTGCCCGCTGCCCTTGTCCTTCTAGGTGGTAGAGGTCGTGGGTTTTCAAGGTTCTGCCGAAGAAGCCTTAGTGAGTTGCTGCAGTGCATCTGGTAGATGGTACACACTGCAGGCACGGTGCGCCGGTGGTGGAGGGAGTGAATGATGAAGGTGATGGATGGGGTGTTAATCAAGCGGGCTGCTTTGTCCTAGATGGTATTGAGTTTCTTGAGTGTTGTTGGAGATGCACTCATCCAGGCATGTGGAGAGTATTCCATCACACTCCTGACTTGTGCCTTGTAGATAGTGGAAAGGCTTTGCAGGGTCAGGAGGTGAGACACTCGCCGCAGAATACACAGCTCTTGTAGCCACCGTATTTATGTGGCTGGTCCAGTTAAGTTTCTGGTCAATGGTGACCCCCAGGATGTTGATGGTGGGGGATTCGATGATGGTAATGCCTTTGAATGTCAAAGGGTGGTGGTTGGACACCCTCTTGTTGGATAAATCAGTGCCTGGAACTTGTGTGGTGCGAATATTACTTGCCACTTACCAGCCCCTGCTTGAATGTCATCCAGGGCTTGCTGCATGCAGGCATGGACTGCTTCATTATCTGAGGAGTTGCGAAGGGAACTGAACACTGTGCAATCATCAGCGAACATCCCCGTTTCTGACCTTATGATGGAGGGAAGGTCGTTGATGAAGCAGCTGAAGATGGTTTGGTCGAGAACACTGCCCTGAGGAACTCCTGCAGCTGAGATGATTGGACTCCAACAACCATAGCCATCTTCCTTTGTGCGAGGTATGACTCCGGCCAGTGGAGAGTTTTATGCCTGATTCCAGTACTGGGGGGAGTGCTGGACTGTCGGAGGTGTTGTCTTTCAGATGAGATGTGACACCGAGACCTGGTCTGCCTCATTTTGCATGCCTGACCACATTGGAACAAAATAAAATGGAAGTTCTTTTCTATATTTAAATAAAGTGTCGTTTTTTTAGGTGTTGGGCTGGATTTTCCGGTCCTTTGCACTCCAGGTTTCGCCCCGCAGCGGCGTAAAAGGCGGCGTCGAAGTCTCTTGCGCCCCCTTGCGATCCTCCGGTCGGGTTTTGCTCAGCACCACCGCCCGGAAGAGACGTGCGGGCGTGCAACGCCCCTGGTCGCGACAGCGGCAGAAGTTTTGACTTTTGCCTGAACCGTCCGCTCGGAAGTGCGCCCACAATAACCACCTGGGAACTCAGAGCGGTCCAGCATAGCCGGCGGGTGGGGAGGAAGGTAAAGCACTGTAACGGTAAGTGCGAGTCTTTGTTCTTTTATTGTTGTTAATGATTTGTGTTGTGGTGGCATGGGCAATGTCTTGGGAATGTTTTGTATGTTTTTTTTTAAGGTTACCGCCCCCCCCACCCCCACACCCCCCCACCCCCACATCCCCGCCCCCAGGCCTCTCTCAGAGTGCACACGGCCCGGCACTTTAGTTTGCGAGTTTCCCATCCTTGCTCCACGAAAAGTGTACAGCGCCTCCCTTAGCGCTGCGCCCCCTGACGCAGAGCCCAGATGCCGTAACTCCCTCGCTAAAGCGCAAACTATCCCCGGCCGGTAACGTTCCAACCCTGCCTCCGTATTCGCCCCGAAAACAGAAAATCCTAAAATCCAGTGCATTGTCTTTGTGGAGTTGAGATAGAGTTAACAAGAATGGATCCTGAATAAACAGGCAGAAGCTTTCGCTTGTAAATATGAATTCGAAGGAACTGACTGGCATTTTGCCAGTTTTTAATTAACACTGGAAACTGTTGACACCAAACTAACAAAACAATCTGAGTAATGCGTTGCCATCTGTCCTCTCAGATGGATGTTAAAGCTCCCACGGCACTATTTTGAAGACGATCAGGGGAGTTATCCCAAGTGTCCTGATCAATATTTATCCCTCAATCAATAAACTTGCAGAATGGGCATGTAATTGGCAAATTAGTTTCAACACAGATAAATGTGAGGTATTACATTTTGGTAAGAAAATAGGGAGGTCTCACATTACTTGGAAAATACAAATCTAAATGGGGTAGAAGAGCAAAGGGATCTCAGAATACAAATGCAGCAATCACTAAAAGTAGCATCACAGGTTAACAAGGCCATTTAAAAAAAAAGCAAACCAAGCACTAGGGTTTATTTCTAGAGGGATAGAACTGAAAAGTAGAGAAGGTGTGCTAAACTTTTATCGAGCTTTTGCTGGACCATACTTGGAATGCTGCGTACAATTCTGGTCGCCATATTATAGTAAGGATATCGAGGCACTGGAGAGGGTGCAAAAAAGATTTCCAAGGATGATCCAGAAATGTGCGGGTATACCTACCAGGAATGGATGAACAGATCGGGTCTCTTTTCTCTTGAAAAAAGAAGACTGAGGGGTGAGCTAATTGAGGCCTTTAAAATTATGAAAGGTTTTGATAGAGTGGATTCAGAAAGAGTGCTGGGCGAGACATTGGGTGCATTTGCACCTCCTGTAATGGGGAACAAATGCCTTTGCGACCAGGCACGGGGCTGACACAGACTCCCACCATATTGGGCGGGTGTTTAGCGGTGGCACGTACCCCGATCTCGTGCGCCCGCAGATCATGATGTCATCGCCGTGCGTATTGCCCTGTTAGCAGCCTGGACCCGAAATTCACTTCTGCCCCCTACAGCAGCGTCCGGTGAAAACACCGGCAGCTGTAGGAGGTGTGGATCGGTGGCCGGCCGCTACCGGGGCGATAGTTAAAGGCGAGGTGGCCGAGGTAAGTAAAAAAAGGAACGTACCTTTGTTGATGCTGTTTTCTTCGCGGGTTCCTGCCTGTGATCGTTCAGCCTGCTGCTCTGCTTGAGTGCTAGGCTGATCGCACGGGTTCACCGCTCCCTTGATGGGCCAGGTAGGTCCGTTTTAATTTGCAGAGCCTGCAGCAATGGCCTTTCCCTTTAAGGGGCGGAAGAGCCGTTGAACGCAGCAGTGCTACACGGCCCAGTGTGCAACACTGCTGAGGCTCCTCCCCCACCTGCGCCCTGTAGCGCTCCAAGAAGGAAGTGGAACACTTGATTTAGCGCTCTCTTCCTTCCTGGGGCACCAAAGCCACTTTTTTGAGAGCGGGGAAGTATTAGCACCTGGCACCAAGTTTCCCAGCTTTCAAAAGTTAACGCCCCCAAACAGGGCAATAATGAATTTCTCCACAAGTGTTTTCAATTGTGGGGAAGAACAAAACTAGAGGCCATGAATATAAGTTGGTCAGCAAGAAATCAGGAGAATAGGGAATTCAGGAGAAACTTTTTTACCGAGAGAGTGGTGAGAATGTGGATTTCGCTTTCACAGGGAGTGGTTGAAGAGAATAGCATAGATGCATTTAAGAGGAGGCTAGATAAGCATATGAGGGAGAAGGGTTAGAAACATAGAAACATAGAAAATAGGTGCAGGAGTAGGCCATTCGGCCCTTCAAGCCTGCACCACAATTCAATAAGATCATGGCTGATCATTCACCTCAGTACCCCTTTCCTGCTTTCTCTCCATACCCCTTGATCCCTTTAGCCGTAAGGGCCATATCTAACTCCCTCTTGAATATATCCAATGAACTGGTATCAACAACTCTCTGCGGTAGGGAATTCCACAGGTTAACAACTCTCTGAGTGAAGACGTTTCTCCTCATCTCAGTACTAAATGGCTTACCCCTTATCCTTAGACTATGTCCCCTGGTTCTGGACTTCCCCAACATCGGGAACATTCTTCCTGCATCTAACCTGTCCAGTCCTGTCAGAATTTTATATGTTACTATGAGATAACCTCTCATTCTTTTAAACTCGAGTGAATACAGGCCCGGTCGATCCAGTCTCTCCTCGTATGTCAGTCCTGCCACCTCGGGAATCAGTCTGATAAACCTTCGCTGCACTCCCTCAATAGCAAGAACGTCCTTCCTCAGATTAGGAGACAAAAACTGAACACAATATTCCAGGTGAGGTCTCACTAAGGCCCTGTAGAACTGCAGTAAGACTTCCCTGTTCCTATACTCAAATCCCCTAGCTATGAAGGCCAACATACCATCTGTCTTCTTCACCGCCTGCTGTACCTGCATGCCAACTTTCAATGACTGATGTACCATGACACCCAGGTCTCGTTGCACCTCCCCTTTTCCTAATCTGCCGCCATTCAGATAATATTCTGCCTTCGTGTTTTTGCCACCAAAGTGGATTACCTCACATTTATCCACATTATACTGCATCTGTCATGCATTTGCCCACTCACCTAACCTATCCAAGTCACCCTGCAGCCTCTTAGCATCCTCCTCACAGCTCACACCACCACCCAGATTAGTGTCATCTGCAAACTTGGATATATTACACTCAATTCCTTCATCTAATTCATTAATGTATATTGTAAATAGCTGGAGTCCCAGCACTAAGCCCTGCAGCACCCAACTAGTCACTGCCTGCCATTCTGAAAAGGACCTGTTTATCCCGATTCTCTGTCTGCCAACCAGTTCTCTATCCACGTCAGTACATTACCCCAATACGATGTGGTTTAATTTTGCACATTTGACAAAAGCCTTTTGAAAGTCCAAATACACCAGATCCACTGGTTCTCTCTTGTCCACTTTACCAGTTACATCCTCAAAAAATTCGAGAAGATTTGTCAAGCATGATTTCCCTTTCATAAATCCATGCTGACTTGGACCGATCCTGTCACTGCTCTACAAATGCGCTGCTATTTCCTCTTTAATAATTGATTCCAACATTTTCTCCACTACTGATGTCAGGCTAACTGGTCGATAATTACCCATTTTCTCGCTCCCTCCTTTCTTAAAAAGTGGTTTCACTTTAGCTACCCTCTAATCCATAGGAACTGATCCAGAGTCGATAGACTGTTGGAAAATGATCACCAATGCATCCACTATTTCCAGGGCCACTTCCTTAAGTACTCTGGGATGCAGACTATCAGGCCCCAGGGATTTATCAGCCTTCAATCCCATCAATTTCCCGAACACAATTGCCCGCCTAATAAGGATTTCCTTCAGTTACTCCTTCTCACTAGACCCTCGGTCCCCTAGTATTTCCGGATGGTTATTTGTGTCTTCCTTCGTGAAGACAGAATCAAAATATTTGTTCAACTGGTCCGCCATTTCTTTGTTCCCCATTATATATTCACCTGAATCTGACTGCAAGGGATCTACATTTGTCTTCATTAATCTTTTTCTCTTCACATATCTATAGAAGCTTTTGCAGTCAGTTTTTATGTTCCCTGCAAGCTTCCTCTCATACTCTATTTTCCCCCTCCTAATTAAACCCTTTGTCCTTCTCTGCTGAATTATAAAATTCTCCCAGTCCTCAGGTTTGCTGCTTTATCTGGCCAATTTATATGCCTCTTCCTTGGATTTAACACTATCCTTAATTTCCCTTGTTAGCCACGGTTGAGCCACCTTCCCCGTTTTATTTTTGCTCCAAACAGGGTTGTACAATTGTTGAAGTTCATCCATGTGATCCTTAAATGTTTGCCATTGCCTATCCACAGTCAACCCTTTAAGTATCATTCGCCAGTCTATTCTAGTCAATTCACTTCTCATACCATCGAAGTTACCTTTCCTTAAGTTCAGAACCCAAGTTTCTGAATTAACTGTGTCATTCTCCATCTTAATAAAGAATTCTACCATATTGTGGTCACTCTTCCCCAAAGGGCCTCGCACAACAAGATTGCTAATTAGTCCCTTCTCATTACACATCACCCAGTCTAGGATGGCCAGCCCTTTAGTTGGTTCCTCGGCATATTGGTCTAGAAAACCATCCCTAAAACCTCCAGGAAATCCTTCTCCACCGCATTGCTACCAGTTTAGTTAGCCCAATCAATATATATATTATATTAAAGTCGCCCATGATAACTGCTGTACCTTTATTGCACACATCCCTAATTTCTTGTTTGATTTTGTCCCCAACCTCACTACTACTGTTTGGTGGTCTGTACACAACTCCCACTAGCGTTTTCTGCCCTTTGGTATTCCGTAGCTCCACCCATACTGATTCCACATCATCCAGGCCAATGTCCTTCCTTACTATTGCGTTCATTTCCTCTTTAACCAGCAACGCCACCCCACCTCCTTTTCCTTTCTGTCTATCCTTCCTGAATGTTGAATATCCCTGGATGTTGAGTTCCCAGCCTTGGTCACCCTGGAGCCATGTCTCCGTGATGCCAATTACATCATATCCGTTAACAGCTATCTGCGCAGTTAATTCGTCCATTTTATTACGAATTCTCCTTGCATTGAGGCACAGAGCCTTCAGGCTTATCTTTTTAACACACTTTGCCCCTTTAGAATTTTGCTGTAATGTGACCCTTTTTGCTTTTTGCCTTGGGTTTCTCTGCCCTCCACTTTTACTTTTTCTCTTTCTATCTTTTGCTTCTGCTCCCATTCTACTTCCCTCTGTCTCACTGCATAGGTTCCCATGCCCCTGCCATATTAGTTTAACTCCTCCCCAACAGCACTAGCAAGCACTCCCCCTAGGACATTGGTTCCAGTCCTGCCCAGGTGCAGACCGTCCGGTTTGTACTGGTCCCACCTCCCCCAGAACCGGTTCCAATGTCCCAGGAATTTGAATCCATCCTTTCTGCACCACTCCTCAAGCCACGTATTCATCTGAGCTATCCTGCGATTCCTACTCTGATTAGCACATGGCACTGGTAGCAATCCTACAGATAGCGAACCCAAAGATGCAGAGTTCAGTGGGCATCCTGGAGAAATTCTTGGAGGGAGATGATTGGGAAATCTTTCTGGAGTGACTCGACCAATAATTCGTGGCCAACAAGCTAAATGGGGAAGACAGCACTGCCAAATATAGAGCGATCCTCCTCACCATCTGTGGGGCACCAATGTATGTCCTGATGAAGAATCTGCTCACTCCAGCGAAACCCATGGCGAAATCATACAATGATTTGTGCACTAGTCTGAGAGCATTTGAACCCGAAGGAAAGCGTTCTGATGACGAGGTACCGGTTCTACACCTATAAAACGTCTGAAGGCCAGAAAATGGCGAGTCATGTCGCCGAGCTAAGATGCCTTGCAGGACATTGCGAATTTGAAGGACATTTGAAGCACATGCTCAGAGACTTTTTCGTGCTTGGCATTGGCCATGAAACCATACGTCGCGAACTTTTGACTGTAGAGACCCCCAACCTTGAGTAAAGCCATAGCGATAGCCCAGGCATTCATTGCCACCAGTGACAATACTAAGCAAACTTCAACTGCAACTACAAGTACTGTGAACAAAGTGATGTTGTTTTCAAATCACAACGTACAGGGCAGGTTACACATGCCTGCAGCTGCACGTCCACAGATGTCTCAGAGTCCATCATCAAGGCTAATGAATGCAAGGCCATTAACATCATGTTGGCCCTGCAGGAGTGATCATCGTTTCCATTCATGCCCATTCAAAGGGCTGTGGAACAATGGGACAGTTCCAACGTATGTGCAGGCGAGCTGCAAATCCTGTTAAACCTGCAAACCACCATGTTGCAGAGGAGGACAGATCCACAGAGAATCACAAAGAACCAGAGCCTCAGCCCGAGGAGGCAGAGATACATGGGGTGCACACATTCACCACGAATTGTCCCCCGATAATGCTAAATGTTGAACTAAATGGACTCCCGGTGTCAATGGAGCTGGACACGGGCGGGAGCCATTCCATCATGGGCAAAAAGACTTTTGAATTTGCACGAAACTGAGAACTTACACAAAAGAACAAATTCCCGTAATCGGCAGTGCTACTGTAAAAGTCTCCTACGATGGAGCGGTGCACAAGCTACCACTCTGGGTGCTACCGGGCGATGGTCCCACGCTGCTCGGCAGGAGCTGGTGGGACAGATACGCTGAAACTTGGATAACACCCGAGCGCTATCGCCCGCTGAAGACACTTCGTGTGCCCAGGTCTTAAACAAGTTCCCTTCGCTGTTCGAAACAGGCATCGGGAAATTCCAAGGAGCAAAAGTGCAGATCCACCTAATTCCGGGGGCACGACCCATCCATCACAAGGCGAGAGCAGTTCCGTACATGATGAGAGAAAGGGTAGAGATCGAGCTAGACTGGCTGCAAAGAGAGGGCATCATTTCACCGATTGAGTTCAATGAGTGGGCCAGTCCTATTGTCCCAGTCCTCAAGGGAGATGGCATCATCAGAATCTGTGGCGATTACAAAGTAACTATCAATTGTTTCTCCCTGCAGGACCAATACCCACTACAAAAGGCTGACAACCTCTTTGCAACGCTGGCGGTAGGAAAGAAGTTCACGAAGCTGGATCTGACTTCAGCCTACATGACGAAGGAAATGGAGGAATCATCGAAGGGCCTCACCTGCATCAACACGCACAAAGGTTTTTCTATTTATAACAGATGCCCGTTTGGAATTCGATCAGCGACGGCGATATTCCAGAGAAACATGGAAAGCTTACTGAAGTTAGTCCCGCACACCATGGTCTTCCAGAACGACATCTTGGTCACAGGTCGGAACACAGTCGAGCATCTGCAGAACCTGGAGGAGGTTCTTTGTTGATTCAACCGTGTGGGGCTCATGTTAAAACGCTCAAAGTGCGTTTTCCTGGCACCTGAAGTGGAGTTCTTGGGAAAGAGGATTGCAGCGGACGGCATCCGGCACCAACGCGAAGACAGAGGCAAACGAGAACGCACCGAGGCCACAGAACATGACAGAGCTGTGGTCATTTCTGGGACTCCTGAACTACTTTGGTAACTTCTTACCAGGTCTCAGCACATTGTTAGAAACACTGCATGTCTTAATATGAAAAGGGGGCGAATGGGTTTGTGGCAAAAGCCAAGAAAATGCCTTTGTAAAAGCGAGAAAATTGTTGTGCTCAAACAAATTGCTTGCATTGTATGATCCATGTAAGTGTTTGGTACTAGCATGTGATACGTCGTCATATGGTGTCGGGTGTGTATTGCAACAAGCTAATGATTTCGGGAAACTGCAATTGGTTGTTTATGCATCCAGGAGTCTGTCTAAGCTGAGAGAGCCTACAGCATGATTGAAAAAGAAGCATTAGCGTCTGTCTATGGGGTAAAGAAAATGCATCAATACCTGTTTGGGTTAAAATTCGAATTGGAAACTGACCATAAGCCACTCATATCCCTGTTTTCCGAGAGTAAAGGGATAAATATCAATGCATCGGCCCGCATCCAGAGATGGGCGCTCACGTTGTCTGCATACAACTACGCCATCCGCCATAGGCCAGGCACAGAAAACTGTGCCGATGCTCTCAGTAGGCTGCCATTGCCCACCACGGGGGTGGAAATGGCGCAGGCCGCAGATTTAGCCATGGCTATGGAAGCATTTGAGAGTAAGCAATCACCCGTCACTGCCCAGCAGATCAAAACCTAGATGAGCCAGGACCCCTTATTATCCCTAGTCAAAAGCTGTGTGCTTCACGGGAGCTGGTCCAGTGTCCCAGTGGAGATGAAGGAAGAGATAAAGCTGTTCCAGCGGCGCAAAGGTGAAATGTCTATACAGGCACACTGCCTTTTGTGGGGCAATCGTGTAGTGGTTCCCAAGAAGGGCAGAGACACCTTCATCAATGACCTCCACAGTACCCACCCAGGCATCGTAATGGTGAAAGCGATAGTCAGATCCCACGTGTGATGGCCTGGTATCGATGCGGACTTAGAGTTCTGCATTCACAGATGTAATACATGCTCGCAGTTAAGCAATGTACCCAGGGAGGCGCCAATAAGTTTATGGTCTTGGCCCTCCAAACCGTGGTCTAGGGTACACGTTGACTATGCAGGCCCGTTCTTGGTAAAATGTTCCTTGTGGTTGTAGATGCATACTCCAAGTGGATTGAATGTGAGATAATGTTGGCTAGTACGTCCGCTGCCACTACTGAAAGCCTGCGGGACATGTTTGCCACACACGGCCTATCTGATGTCCTGGTGAGCAACAACAGGCCATGTTTTACCAGTACTGAGTTCAAAGAATTCATGACCCGTAATGGGATCAAACATGTCACATCTGCCCCGTTTAAACCAGCGTCCAATGGTCAGGCAGTGAGAGCAGTGCAAGCCATCAAGCAAGGCTTGAAGAGGGTAACTGAAGGCTCACTGCAGACTCGCCTATCCCGAGTCCTGCTTAGCTGCCACATGAGACCCCACTCGATCACGGGGATCGCTGAACTGCTCATGAAAAGATCACTTAAAACAAGGCTCCCGTTAGTTCACCCTGATCTACATGAACAGGTAGAGAGCAGGCGGCTTCAACAATGTACATACCATGATAGCGCAAATGTGTCACGCGATTGAAATCAATGAACCTGTATTTGTATTGAATTATGGACAAGGTCCCAAGTGGCTTCCTGGCACTGTCATGGCCAAAGATGGGAGCAGGGTGTTTCGAGTCAAACTTTCAAATGGACTCATTCACCGGAAACACTTGGGCCAAATCAAACTCAGATTCACGGACTATCCTGAGCAACCCACCTTGGACCCTACCTTTTTTGATCACCCAACATACGCACCAGTGACAACTGGCACATGGTTGACCACAAAGCAGAACCCATCAGCCACAGCAGCCCAGCAGGGCCCAACACACCAGGCAGCCCAGCAAGACCAGCTACACAGCAGCCCAGCGAGGGCCCAACAAATGATTCAACAACACCAGCTTTCACACCGAGACGATCAACCATGGCAAGAAGGGCCCCAGATCGACTCACATTGTAAATAGTTACACTATTGACTTTGGGGGGGTGGGGAGTGTTGTTATATATGTAAACTTGTATTTACTCTGTACAGCCACCAGAGGGCTCATCCCCTGGAGTCCCAAGGGATCCCAAAATCTTGCAATAAAAACTATGGTCACACTTTACTTTGAGCTCACAATGTTCAGTCTGACATTGTCATACATAACACCATGCTCTTCTTCGAAATAGTGCCATGGGATCTTTTATTTCCACCTGAGCGTACAGACGGGGCCTCAGTTTAACGTCTCATCCGAAATACAGCAGCACCGACAGTGCAGCACTCCCCCAGCACTGGAGTGTCAGCCTAGATTTTTATGCTCACGTTTCTGGAGTGAGACTTGAACCCACAACCTTCTGACTCAAGTGTGCTACCCACTGAGCCACAGCTGACTACAATGAGCTTCTCAAGTGCCACGCCCACTTTTAATTGGGGTGAACTGCTCACGACTTGTTGCAGACTGAGCCGATGCAGATCCAACTCTGAATGATCAAAAAAAAGGGAGACTAAAAGTCAAATAGCAACATTTGGAATTTCCAAAAAATAATAAAATAAAGTTCTCAGAGCATAAGAATATAACAATTAGGAGACAAAGTCGGCCATACAGCCCCTCGAGCCTGCTCCACCATTCAATAAGATCATGGCTGATCTTCGACCTCAACTCCACTTTCCTGCCTGATCCCCATAACCCTCGATTCCCCGAGATCCAAAAATCTATCTGTCTCAATTGAATAAAAGACTCAATGACTCAACATCCACAGCCCTCCATTCACAGCTCTCTGTGTAAAGAAATTCCACCTCATCATAGTTTTAAATAGCGGACCCATTATCCTGAGACTGTGACCCCTAGTTCTAGGCTCTCCAGCCAGGGGAAACAACCTCCCAGCATCTACCCTGTCAGTCGCCCTCAGAATCTTATATGTTTAGCAATATAGCAAGTCTGTGACTGGTAAGATAAACACTGCACTTGATACTGTATTTAGTGCATTGCAACAATAACAACTTGAACTTACATGGTGCCTTTAAAATTACAGTTCGTTTCAATTGGGTGGAAAGAGAGTTGATAAAAACTAATGAAGGTTTCGTTATGTGAGGTGTCTTTGAGATGCCTTTTGAGGGTGCAGAGAGATGCATCAATCATTTTTGCTTTTCAACAATCTCATACGATCGGCAGACGCATTTATTCTTAGGGACATGAAACTAGAAATTTTGGTTGGAGATATTAGTGGATGAACGCAAAGTCAATACATTAGTTTGTCTGGTGTTTTCACAGAGCAACTAACCCATTTGGTAATTTTCTTCCAGGGTGGAAATTTGTGTGGAGAAAGGGTCAGGGAGACCGGTTACACTAGGTCTTTGTCCCTTTGCGCTTCAAGCGCATTTCCATCAATATCCCCAAGAGTGAGGCATTAGAGCTGTTTCATGTGGGAGGATTTAACAACAACATGTATTTATATAGTGCCTTTAACGTAGTAAAAAGTCCCAAGGTGCTTCATAAGAACATAGGAACATAAGAAATAGGAGCAGGAGAAGCCCACCTGGCCCCTCGAGCCTGCTCCGCCATTTAATAAGGTCATGGCTGATCTGATCATAGACTCAGCTCCACTTCCCTGACCGCTCCCCATTACCCCTTATCCCCTTATCACTCAAAAATCTGTCTATCTCCACTTAAATTATATTCAAAGACCCAGCCTCCACAGCTGTCTGGGGTAGAGAATTCCATAGATTTACAAACCTCTGAGAGAAGAAATTCCTCCTCATCTCAGTTTTAAATGGGCGGCCCCTTATTCTGAGACTATGTCCCCTAGTTTTAGTTTCCCCTATGAGTGGAAATATCCTCTCTGCATCCACCTTGTCGAGCTCCCTCATTATCTTATATGTTTCGATAAGATCACCTCTCATTCTTCTGAACTCCAATGAGTATAGACCCAACCTACTCAACCTATCTTCTTCAGTCAACACTCTCATCTCTGGAATCATCTCCAATGCAAGTATATCCTTCCTTAAATACGGAGACCAAAACTGTACGCAGTACTCTAGGTGTGGCCTTACTAATACCCTGTACAGTTGTAGCAGGTCTTCCCTGCTTTTATACTCTATCTTCCTTGCAATAAAGGCCAACATTCCATTTGCCTTCCTGATCACTTGCTGTACCTGCATACTCACTTTTTGTGTTTCATGCACAAGGACCCCCAGGTCTCTCTGTACTGCAGCACTTTGCAATTTTTCTCCATTTAAATTATAATTTGCTTTTCTATTTTTTCTGCCAAAGTGGATAACCTCATATTTTCCCACATTATACTCCCATCTGCCAAATGTTTGTCCACTCACTTAGCCTGTCTATGTTCTTTTGCAGATTTTATGTGTCCTCCTCACAATTTGCTTTCCCACCCATCTTTGTATCATCAGTAAACTTGGCTACATTACACTTGGTCCTTTCATCCAAGTCATTAATATAGATTGTAAATAGTTGAGACCCCAGCACCAATCCTTGCGGCAACCCACTAGTTACTGTTTGCCAACCAGAAAATTACTCATTTATCCCGACTCTCTGTTTTCTGTTAGTTAGCTAATCCTCTATCCATGCTAATATATTACCCCCAACCCCATGAATTTTTATCTTGTGCAGTAACCTTTTATGTGGCACCTTATCAAATGCCTACTGGAATTCCAAATATACCACATCCACTAGTACCCCCTTATCTACCCTGCTCGTTACATATAAAATTCTGACGGGATTGGACAGGATAGATGCAGGAAGAATGTTCCCGATGTTGGGGAAGTCCAGAATCAGGGGGTTACAGTCTAAGGATAAGGCGTAAGCCATTTAGGACCGAGATGAGGAGAAACTTCTTCACTCAGAGAATTGTGAACCTGTGGAATTCTCTACCACAGAAAGTTGTTGAAGCCAGTTCGTTATATATATTCAAAAGGGAGTTAGAAGTAGTCCTTACTACTACGGGGATCAAGGGGTATGGCGAGAAAGCAGGAATGGGGTACTGAAGTTGCATGTTCAGCCATGAACTCATTCAATGGTGGTGCAGGCTTGAAGGGCCGAATGGCCTACTCCTGCACCTATTTTTGATGTTTCTATGTCTTCGTTTCTATGAAAGTGGGGCCTTAAAGTTTGGAGACTCAGGAAGTGAGCTGCCCGCAACCTAAAACCCGCAGATAAGTAAGTTGTCTGTTTCCGTGGCTCAGCGAGGAAAGCAGTGAGGCTGGAGGCCACCTAGCTTCTGGTATGAGTGCTACTGCAGGCCTCTTGTTATTGTTGTGATCTGCAATGCATTGCCTGAGAGGGTGATGGAAGCAGATTAAATCGTAACTTTCAAAAAGGAAATGGTTAAATACTGGAAAAGGAAAAAAATTGCTGGGCTATAGGGAATCGGTAGGGGAGTAGGACTGACTGGATGGCTCTTTCAAAGAGCACAGCAGGCTGATTGGCCTTCGTCTGTGCTGTACGAATCTATGAAAAATTTCCCTCCTCAATCTGGGATGGTTGCTAATGAGCTAAGTCTAGAAATTCAACCAAGTTCCACTGTGCTCCAGTCGAAAGCAATGAGTCATCCAACTTGGACTGGAGCCGGGATTGGTGAGGGGCAGAGGGGCGTGGGATGGGTGCAGAAAG
The DNA here is from genome assembly GCF_044704955.1 of Pristiophorus japonicus. NCBI lineage: Eukaryota > Metazoa > Chordata > Chondrichthyes > Pristiophoridae > Pristiophorus > Pristiophorus japonicus. Next base: position 203,600,818 of record NC_091986.1, read on the forward strand.
ATAAGTCTTCCATGGGGGAGTGAGGTCGGCATTCCTCACACTGAAATTCTCTTCCTAAATCTCTTCACCTCTCCACCTCCCAATCCTTAAAACCCCTCTCTTGTGGGAAAACACCACTCGAAGTCACCTCCAGTCCAAGATACAAGACTTCTTTAATACAAGCATGCGGGGGAGTGCATTCGGCATTCCAAAGTTCCAGTCCCGAAGTCTCTCAACTTTACAGTAGTCGTGGCAATGTAGTTATACATTATCGAGCAGACGCGAAACTCGATGGTTTACACGATCAACAACCAAGCAAATGTCAATTGTCAACCATGTAATCTCTCAGCAGCTGTATTTAGTTTTTTTTTACATTTTGAATGTTTTATTTAGATTTCACTCCACCGATATACTATTTGAAGAAATTGAACTTCCTGTAGTGCTGACTACAGGTGGTATAGTTTACACTGACAAGCAGAACATCGGCTAGTGTTATTGTAACTATCCAGGTGCATCTCTGGATTCCGACACATGGGTTTGCGGCCATATGAGAATTGTACCAGTTACAGAGCCAAGAAAGGTTATTTACAGAAAAAATAATGGACTTGCATTTTACTGGTCAGGTACCTCACACTGGAATCTTTCTGGAAGAAACTAGATAGTTGATATTAATATTCCATGCTTAATCCTTATGTGCAGAGACACAACTGTTATTTGAGCTGTCTGATACCTCAACTGTCTTCTGTTTGCCCAATGCCTGTCGCAAGATTTAATCTTTCCCCATTGCCTCTGTAACAAGGTATCATGAAACGTCTTTATACCAATTTGTGTATTAACTGTTGACATTATGCTTCTGACTGTTTTGGCAAAGCTTCCCATTATGACTTGCAACATAGCTACAGTATTTCAGTATTTCAAAACAACATTCACATTAACCGCATGCTTCCCACATCACCATCACTTGACTCAGCTGTTGGTCACTTCTCCTTATATCTCCTTCGCTAGCTTGGTGATATTTTCTCTTACGTTTATGCCTCTGTGAAGCGCCTTGAGGTTTTTATCTACCTTAAAAGTTCCGTATAAATGTTGTTAGTGTGGTTGTTGTCGCTGAAACCAAGGAAACCGATTGCAATTAGAAAGTTCATTATCTCATCTCTGGAGTAGATGTTGAATTTGTGCAATAGTGTAAAACAAGTGATAGCAGGCTAGAAATTGCGGTCGGAGGCTTCCTGCGGGCGGATGCCTCTAACCCAAAATTTTTTTTACAAAAGTACCTGGTGGTCCCGGAGGAACGAACACTTGCGCTCCGAGACTGAGATGTGGAGCCCAGTGCAGAGGCCCATGCATCTCAGGACTGTATGGGCAACCTGGGATCATGTGGGCCTGGAGCACCAATGAACATGGAGTATTCTCATTGATATAAAGGGAGCTCCATTTGTATGGACCTCCCATTACTATCAATGAGAATATACCCCAAAACGCAGAAACACGATACATAAATAAAGAAAACATCTCACATATTTAAAATTAGTTGAAATTGAAGTCAATGTTTTCGAAAAAGTTGAACTTTTTGGACAATTTTTTGATTATGTTTAAGTAGGGATACTTATCAATGGAGAGTGTTTTTTAATATAAAACTTAGTGATAAAGTTTAATTTTTCTATCTATTAAAACTCTTACGTTGGTAAAAGCAGGCTTTGTGCCATCTTTTACCAGGCGTAAGAATTTGAAGGACATTCACTGGTCAGGCATTGGGCCAATAGCCCAAATTTCCACCCGCAGAGAACTTTCTCCTGGGGATGCGTGCGATCTGTCAAAAGAAATTTTGACAGATCGCAAGTGCTGGGTTTAACCGGAACTTAAGGGGCATCTTCAGGCGTGCGCGCACATCGTACGCACCCAGAGTGGCCACAATTTACGACCCAGCGAGTCGGCAGTTAATTAATGGAAATAAAAATCAAGGGAAGTGTAAAACGGGCTAACGTCCGTTTTCCACACCCACACAAAGTCAAGATCTACCCTAATGATTTGCTTTGCACTACAGTCACTGTTATTATGTCATCATCATCAGAGGCAGTCCCTTGAAATCGAGGAAGACTTGCTTCCACTTCAAAAGTGAGTTCTCAGGTGACTGAACAGTCCAATATGGGAATTACAGTCTCTGTCACAGGTGGGACAGACAGCCGTTGAAGCAAAGGGTGGGTGGGGAGTCTGGTTTGCCGCACGCTCCTTCCGCTGCCTGCACTTGGTTTCTGCATGCTCTCGGCGATAAGACTCGAGGTGCTCAGCGCCCTCTCGGATGCACTTCCCCCACATAGGGCAGTCTTTGGACAAGGACTCCCAGGTGTCAGTGGGGTTGTTACATTGCACTGTATCAAGGAGGCTATTATGTACACAGCTATTAATCACACATCAGTGTCCCACAAAACATCACTGAGATAAACAGCCACCAATTAATCTTTTTTAGGTGGCATTTGGCTGAAGAACAAATATTAACCAAGTCACTTAGAGAATTCTCTCTCTTCAAATAATAAACTACAGGATAAGGAAGTGGGGTGGGGGGTGGAGGGGCGGAGTGGGGGTGTGCAGGGGAATTCTAACCCCCAAGGATGGTACATTCTATTGCTCCCTGCACCTTGGGGAAGTTAGAAATTCGGTAGAATCCTAAAGCCCTCTCAGTCTGAGCCTCCCTGATCATGGGGAAGCTGATAAAGTCCATCCTGCGAACGTAAAGGTCTTCAGTGACCTGTCTAATGCAGCAATGTGTGGCATGCTGAGATATAGTGCAAATGTCGCCAGCTGAGGCCTGAAAGGAACACAGAACAAAAGTGCCTTGACCTCGACGGACAGTGCAGTCCTGATGGTGCTGGCAGGCTGCAGATCTCCCCTGATGAGCTGGCATAGCTTACTGATAACCTCCTTGTGGAAGCATAGTCTCCTAAGTCAGGTGTTATCGGACAAGTTGAGGTAAGACCGCTTCTCCCTGTAAGTGCGGGGGGTGTAAGGTCTGGTCTTCCTCATCAGTTGGCACGTCTTAGATTGGGCATATAATGCTGTCGAATATATCTTCTGCCATCTCTAGTCTGCAGCATGTGCATACTCATCAAGACGGGCTGTGAAATGACAGGCCCCATTCCAATAACTATCAGTATTACACCGATTGTTCACAAACAATAAATGTCCCCACTAAGACACCTGGAGCTAGACTTTCCACTTTTCTGGCTATCGCCCAAAAAATGGGCAATGTCCAGCGATGGTCGATGTCTCAGCCTTACAGATCGCTGGAATAGCGCCTATTTTTTGGATCGTGATTTTCCACTTGCCGATAGATGTAAGATTGCAAAATTTGTGGGAAAAACCCGCCAGTGTTTGGACTCATTGGAAAGGAAATTTGATTTGAAACTATCAGCCAGAAAGGTTGGGATCCTAAAATGCCATGGAAGAAACTGCGAGTTTAAACCAAATTTGGGATTTTACAAGGCAGATTGGGTCTGTGTGAAAAGGGCTGAAAAACTAAGGGACAACTAGCCTCCAAAGAAACCAATCTTTGGGTATTGAAACTATCTGGGTTATTGAAGTTAAACAAATTGTCTGGAGAATTGTGTAAACTTAAAAACCCTTCTCCCCGGGAGACAATAACATAGCAACAATCAACCCAGAGATAGCCAGCCATCACTCTGAGCAGGAAACCCATCCAGCGCATACATAATGTTAATGGCCCATCCAGCCCGCATGGAAAACCCAGGCTGAGGCAGACATCGCAAATACCAAAACTAATTTTCCCAATCAAGGAACAAATTCGACAGATCACCACATCCGAGACAGATTACCATTAATGAGCTGCCAAAATATGACAAAGAAATATCAAGCCCGCCAAAATTAAGACAAAGAATCGGGGCTGATTTGGCACGCAGATTAGAATGACTCCCAAAGTATAACTGGGGCCCTGTTTTTAACGAATTGAGACGAGGAAAAGGGAGAGACCACCGCCGCAGCTCTAACGAGTCTTCCAGAGAGCTTGCTACACAGCCTTCTATGCAGCTCTTCTGAGCATCAAAACTTCAGCTTTGATGACACTCCTGGGCTACACTGCTCTGCTACCAAAGAAGAAAGAAGAACATCATCAAGGAAGAGAAAAGCAGTTCCAGTAACTTCAGACAATGCCATCGCAGCAGCAACTGACCACAGCCAACGTGGTAACATCGAACCACCGCGATCGATAAATTCTAAGAACAAAACTCCTCAAGAAGAAACCGAAGATTTGAAAGTTTCCACTCTACAATCTGTTCCTAGCTACCAACAGGTGAAACATTACCTAAAAGAACTTTAAAACCTACTGCTGACGGAAGAAAGTGGGTACTCACCCCATAAATCCAATACGCGCCCTACCACATCAGCGGACACCACCCAACTGAAGACTACGCAGTAAGAAGTCTTCCACGACGTTCGGGGTACGGCAAGCAGAGCCTACAGAGTCCAGTGAACCCCGAAATCGCGAACCACCACCAACTGACAATAAAAGGATTGGTAAGCATAATCCCTGTTTGCCCTGGAATTCAACCTAGTCAGAGTTAGGCATTGGGAGGTGGGAGGTGTATTATTTTCTGTAACCCCTTTGAACATGTGATATAGTGTTCTTTATTCTGATTGCGAGTTTTGACAATTTACTTTCTTGTCCTTAATAAAATCAAAGTTCTTTCACCAAAACCAGTTGTCTCTTGCACTTTGTCATATCCCCAAATGAATCCAAAGTCTAAAACCCAGGGAGTGAGAGCGATTCGAACCGCTCAGAAGGTCAGAAGTGATCCTGACCCCCGAGACCACCCACTACAGAATGGCGACTGCAGCAGGACTTTGGTATAAAGGATGTGATGCAGAGAGTGCTGTTTTGGAGGAGAGAACCAAGATAGAAGAGAGGATTTCCTCCTATGTGTATAAGAAAATGAATGTCACTAAGGAATGGGTGCTTGGTCTGTTGCGCACTGAGAGTCCGGGAGACGCTGCGGCCCAGTGGACTGCAAGCAAAGACCATAAGGAATCAGTTGAAAAGGCAATTTGGTTGGCCTGCTTACAGCGACAGGTCCAACTCGTAGATAAGAACATCGAGTCACTGCAAGCAGAACAATGGGAATGTTCAGAAACATCACATCAAAGGGCTATGGCAGGAGCAAGGTTATGGGGAAAAATCCGTAAGCTGAAGCACGGAAAGGTGCAGCTAATGGAAAGGTTCAAGAACAGCCAGGACTATTTTCAGTGTCAGGTTACAGAGGCTAAGAATAATGAAAAGGCACTGTGGGAGGAAAATTCTCGCCTTACCCTCCAAGTAAAAGAGCAGGAGGAGAAGTTAAGAGACGTACAGGCAGCTTACAAAGTAGCCAGCACTAATGGGTTTGAGTCAGGAGACTACGGTCCCTGCCAGCAACAAATCAAAAGTTTAACCCTTGCTCTGTCCAAGGCAAAAGGCGTGGTATGCCTAATAAGCCCGGGTGCGGCCCGGGTAAACCTGGAAGAGAAGGAGGAAGCTGTTCAACCACCACCTGTGGCACCGGTGATGGTACCGGTTCGGCAGCAGGAGGGGCGAACGAGTTGCGGGGCGGGCAGGGATAGCAGACCACCACCACCTGTGGTGGCGAGTTTCAGCTCGGTTTGGCAGCAGGGAGAGGTGGGCGAGCCAGAGCAGGAAGAGCCAGAGCCGGGGCCGATGTGCCCGGTCCGGCAACAGAAATTTGGCCCTCCCAACCGCACTGGGGGTCAGGGGCCCCTGGAATGTCAATTTCTGGTCCCCCACACTCCCCAACAGCTTAGGGCTATGATAAGTCACCTGGGAAAGCTCACGCCGGAGGGAGACCCCTCGGTCCACTTTATGAAAGTGGAACAGACAGGGGATATTAACAGGTATCATGATGCCGAGATAGCAAAGATGCTCCTCCTCTCACTGGATGGCAAGCTGTACCAGTTCCTCTCTGCCGAGAGCAAAAGGGGGCAGAGGACATATGCTGCCATCCGGGAGGACATTCTGAAAGTCATGGGCTGTAATGACGGGAGTCCCTTCTCCAGAGTGGAGAAGACAGTGCAACTCACAGGGGAAACCGCACAGGCCTTCGCAGACCGACTGTGGCCTGTGTACCAGAGCGCATGTGGTGGGAACCTCAACCGGAATCTCCTAACCCGGGATGAGAGAGCCTGCTGGCTCCGAAGCCTGGTGGCAAACAATTCACCATGAATCAAAGCAAAGGCTGAGGCCAGGTTTGACCCGAGAGATCCCCAGGCCACTGAGGAGTGAGTGGTCAGGCAACTGGCCCTAGTCTACCAGAACGGCAGGGGGACGGAAGAGCACCCGTCCAAGGGAAGGGTCCACAAAATCAGACCTAGTCAGGGTAAGAGGGAATGGCACCAAGAGGGGGGCAACCCCTCCGATACAAAGTGTACCTGCTTCGGGTGCGGAAAGAGTGGGCACTGGAGAAAGGATTGTAGGAATCCATGGGAGAGTAGCGCAGGGAAGAATTCTCTAGTCCCTGCCCAAAAGACCGAAACCAAGAAACCAGTCTCTCCCCACACGTTTGATACCTTCATGACTGCGCTCCGAACAATGCTAGATGGCCCTGGGAGGGTAGCCACCACCACCGGTACCGAAATCCCATCTGCCCCATCCCGTCCAAAACAGTGACTAGGACAGGCGCAGCCTGATCACCTGTGTTCCCTCGAGTATGATCTGTGGGGGAGACCGACCATTCAGATGGAAGTGGAAAAGGTGAAAGGGACTTACCTGCTGGTTACCGATGCATCAAGCACCCTTGTCTATGCAGCTAACCCCGCCACCTCACCTCTGTCTAGCGGGGTCCCCTACAACTTAGTGGGGCTTACAGGCACCGAGCAGGCTGGCTCATTCTCTATTTCACTCTCCATTTGTTTGGGAACACTCCACACCAAGTGGACTTGTGTCCTGATGAAGTAGGAACAGGAAGGGAGGGGGATCCTGGGGGCTGACTTCATTCTAGGCCACGGGATCCTAGTGGATTTAAGAAACCACTGTCTTTGGGGGGGCAGTATGTACGGGACAGGAGAGTGAGGTGGTGGTTATCCCAAAAAACGGGGAAAAGGGATGGTGTGCACCATGAAGCCAAAGGAGGGTTACGACCTTGAATTACTGGTCAGTAACACTCTGATGGAGTACCAAGAGTATGTGAGGGCAAACCTTGCAGCCTTTGCCACTCACAAACACGACTGTGGAAGGATAAACGGGGTCGAGGTTAGTGTAGATGGGGACCCCATGACCCGACCACAGAAACAGTACAACTTCCCCAGGGAGGAAGAGGCAGACATGGAAACAGCCTTGGGTTCTTTGGTCAAACAGGAGGTATTGAGACCAATAGCTACCCATGTGTACTCTCAATTGTGGCCGATTAAGAAACCGGACAACTCCTGGAGAGCCACGGTGGATTATCGAGTACTCAACCGTAACATCCCCGCCTGTGCACCCACTGTTGCTGTCGTCGCTGACATCATTGTAAGTATCCCAGCCTCTGCGACCACCTTCACGGTGCTGGATATTTCCAATGGGTTTTGGTCCATCCCTTTATGAAGAGAAGACCAGTACAAGTTTGCTTTTACCTTTAAAGGCCAGCAATACACTTGGAACTGTCTCTCTCAGGGCTTCCACAATAGCCCTAGTATTTTTCACCAATATACGGCCAACTGTTTAAAGAACTTCAGTAGACCCCAGCAGTTGGTACAATATGTGGACGACCTGCTCATATTCACCGATGAGGGGGAGGAGCATGGTCCACTGCTGGCTGAACTGCTGGAGCTGCTGAAAGAAGAAGGGTTTAAAGTGAATCCCAAGAAGGCACAGATCGGCCAGAAGGAAGTAAAATTCCTGGGACTGGCTGTGCGCGCTTGGGAAAGAGCCATTGACAAAGCTAGAAGGGAAGCAGTGCAGAAGTTACCAGCCCTCAACACAGTAACAGGAGTAAGATTTTTTCGAGGGCTAGAAGGGTACTGCAGAGATTTCATTGAGGATTATGCAGGCACAGCAGCTCCTCTGCTCCGGCTCCTACACAAGGGAGTGGAGTGGGATGGGACGAAGGTTGCGAGGCAGCATTTATCCAGCTCAAGAAAGATCTGCAGACCGTGCCAGCTCTAGGGGCTACTGATGAAGTTAAAGAGTTCTTCCTGGAGGTAGCAGCCAGTGGGGACAGTCTGAGTGCAGTACTGCTCCAGGAGCGGCACAGCCAGCTGAGGCCAGTGGTCTTGTCCTCCAGAATACTCACCGACATGGAGAAGGGATACTCCAACTGTAAGAGGAACCTCCTAGCCACTCACTGGGCTGTGAAAAGATCACTGATCTTCAGAGGGGGGGGGGCCCTATCACACTCCTTACCCACCATACGCCCATCCAAATGCTCCTGGATGGGAGAATCAAGGACGGGACGGTGAGCAGTGCCTGCATTGCTCGCTGGACCCTGCTCCTCTCTCAGATGGACCTCAGGGTAAAGAGTCTCTGCGAGCCAAGGCTCACAGCCAACATGATCTATCCAGGGACAGCCCACCGGTGCTCCTTAGAAGGGGTATGGGAAATTAACATAGGCTTTCGGGCCAGATTACACCCCACAGGCCGAGAAATCTATGTAGGCGCTTGAAGCACTGTATCTGCGGGCGAACGACTCACATGCTGCGGAGTATATGACCCAGAGGCAGGCATTGCCCTGGCGATTAAACTCCCCAGTACTGAGTGCCCACCACGCTGAACTGTCGGCGGTGGTGTACGTGGTCACGCACCCCGAGGAATTCCCTACCCCGTACATGATTTGCTCGGACAGTATGTTCACATGCAAGTCGTGTACGGAATACCTGGCTATCTGGTCCCGTTGCGGATACACATCTGTAGACGGAGACTCCTGGCGATTAAGCCTTTACTGGAAAAGATCATGGCAGCCGTGGGGGAGGGAGGGAAGGTCTATATACACAAAGTGAAGGCACACTCAACCATTGAACCCCGGAGCGAGGGAAACCAGCAGGCTGACATGTTGGCCAAGCAAGCTGCTTGCACGGGCAAGCTCATCCATACAATCCAGGCCCCATTGCAGCGGTTAGGAGCGGGATTGGGATGACAGGGAGGCAGGGATAGCATTGCCCCCAGATCTGAAGACGGTTCAGACCCAAGACCCCATCATCAAAACTGTCCTGAACACGCTAGCTAAAGGGGAAAAGGTAGATGGTCCGTACGGCACCGCAACGATTGCCACTAAAGAAGGCATGCTGTTCAGCGGGGAGCAATGGGTAGTGCTGCAGCAGCACCAGAGAGAATTCCTCCAGTTGGCCCATGAGGGTCCAGGAACTGGACACCCCGGACCTGAAACCACTTGGCAACGGGTGGAACAGGCAGGGTGGTGGTCGGGACTCACGGAAGATGTCCACGAATTCTGCTCCAGCTGTCTAGTGTGCGCTGCCAACAAACTTGACCTGCAGAAAAGGAAGAGCAGTCAATCCAGGTCAATTAAATTGGGCCCCTACCCACTGCCCAGGGAGGCTACAAGTACTGCCTAGTGTTGGTAGATGTGTTCACCAAATGGGTGGAAGCCTTCCCATGCCGAACAGCTACTGCATTGGGAACAGCTAGGATCCTGGCCAGGGAGGTGTTCTCCCGATGGGGCCTACCACAGTACGTGGAACCCGACCAAGGGAGTCACTTCACCAGGCAGGTGATGCAGGAGACTCTTAAGGTGCTCGGCATCGAGGGGAAATGGCATGTCGCCCACAACCTGCAGACATCCGGGCCGGTGGAGCGTTTAAACCGCACTATCAAAGAAAGGTTACGTAAGGAGACGGGGTCTCACCCAAGAAGTGGGTGGAGGTCTTATCACTGGTCCTCATGGGGATCCGGGCAAACCAGTCATACCCGTATGTGCTCATGACTGGCAGAGCCATGCGAACCCCTACCCCAGTGCTCACGGAAGGTCAGCTCAGGGAAGCGAGCTGGGACAGCTTTGTCAGGAATCTGTTTGAACACCTTACACAGATTCACTGGCAGGTTGCTAACAACATGGGAAAACAGCATCAGAGCAACCGACTGCTGCTAGAATCCCGCAAACACCACAAGTAGGAGGTAGGGGACCAGGCTATGGTACGGAACTACGCTCGAGGAGGGGCTTTTGAGGCATTGTACATAGGGCCGTACCACATTGTCGACAAGGCAAGCCCCATGGTCTAAGATGCCCCGCCGTACAAAGTGGTTCCACATAAACCAGTGCAAGCTGTTTAACCCCGGAATAGCAGCTAAGCGTAAGGGACAGCCAGGAACAGTGAACCGTTCTAAGGGCAGGGATCCTCAGCCAGCAGCCCCCGACTGTGGAAATCCCACGAGACGTGGCAGACCCACAGACACTACCTAGAGGGGCGGTGGACTGTGTTACTGGAGGTGCTATCCCCCCAATCATTTGGGACTCGGACGCACCCTCAGTAGTCAGAGCCTTGAGGAGGACTCTCCGCACACCGCGACCTAAAACACCGTGGTCACCAGCTCCCCAATTTAAGTGGTTCAGCCCCGGGAGAGGAACCAGCCACAAAGGGTTACCTAAGATCAGGGACCAGCCTGTGAGCAGGGACCCCCAGCCGGTAGCCTTGGGTGACGAGGGAACCCCTGAAGAGATAGTGGTGGACCAGCCACCAATTGGGAGACCCCAGCCTGCAGCCCTCAGCTGTGTAGAACCCTCAGGTAATGAAATGAACCAGGCAGATCCCTCAGGTAATGAAATGAACCTTGCAGCCACCCCTAAAGGGGCGGTGTGCTGTAGCACCGGAGGGACCATTCCCCCGATAATGTGGGACTCAGACCCACCTCCGGTCAGGACACTCCAGGTCCTGCGGTACAGGTCGACTTACCGCCAGCCACGCTGGAAACCCAGAGGCCCAAAAAGAAAAGAGAAGAATAGGAGTTAACCTGGCCACCCGGAGACGTTTATAAATAGGACGACATGAGTTTAAGTATGTTTAGTAAGAACCTAGTGTAATGTAGGATTATGAGTGTAAGAATTTTTGGGTCACCACGATCTCATGAAGGGTGATTTTAGGTCACCACGACTTTAAAGAAACCACGCGTAATGAAGTAGTGAAACGAATATGAAATAGGATAAGAATGGTTTAAAACGAATATGAAATGAAAGAGTTTCAGCCAACAGCCGGTGTCTGACTAGTAAGATGTACCTGGTAGTATTTGGGGAAGGTGTGTAAGAGCCCAGTGGGGTATGAGAAGAATCCACCTGTGCAGCTATTAGAAGAGGTACAGACCTGGTAATATCCAGGAGTAAGAGGAAGAATCCACAAAAATTAAAAACAGACATCAGTTCCGAGACGGGAACTGAAATAAAGACAGTCAATTGGTAAAAGACATTATTATGCTTCCAAAAAGAAATGAGCTCAAATTGGAACCCGATCACCTTTTGTCAAGCCGGAGAGCTTTTCTCAAGGCTGGGCTATCTGTTTTATCTGTCCCTACAGGAAGGAGAACGACATGAAAAGGGTCCTGTTCCTGCTCGCCCTGATAGGGATGAGCAGTGGTGACTGAGGAGACGTGGAAGAATCCCTCATTTATGGGTGCTTGGGAGCGAGAGCACCGATCGTGACTGCAGGGGCGGCACACCGGGTGTGGAAGAACTCGCCGCTTATGTCCACGAGGGAAGGTGGCCAGGGTGGCTGGGGTCTAATTCCACCCTCTACTCCAGCCAGGAAGGGTTTACCTATGGGGAGGCTTCCGTCCCATGCCCCAGGATACGGGTCGTTGCTGCGCGGGTCAGTGTCACAGAAGGAAAACGTGTATGTTTGACTTGTAAAGGAAAGATTCCCTTGGTTAGATGGTGATGGCTCAGGAAACTGAGCAAGGATGCGGGGGACCAGGAATCTGACTGGGAACGACTCGGTAACGAAACGTACCGTACCATCACGGAGATACGGGGAGGAGTGAAGGTGTGTTGGAACAAGTGGTGGCGTAAGGAGGTGGTCCCAGGTGTCAGGTTCACCTCTTAACAACTTGAGCGGTTCGAATCGCTCCCACTCCCTTGGGTTCTAGACTCTGGATTTATTTGGGGGATAAAGTGATAAAGTGCAAAGGACAACTGGTTTGGTGCAAAAGAATTTTGATTTTATTACAGACAAGAAAATACAATGTCAAACTTATAATCACTCTAATAAAGAACAATACATTACACATTCAAAGGGGGTTACAATAAAAATTACACCTCCCACCTCCCAATACCTAATTCTAGCTAGGTTAGACTCCAGGGCAGGCAGGGACTATGCTTACCAATCCTTCCTGGTCAGTTAGCGGTAGTTCATGATTTCGGGGTTTGTTGAATTCTGTAGGTTCTACTTGCCGTACCCCGAACGTCGAAGAAGACTTCTTACTGCGCAATCTTCAGTTGCGTTGAGTCCGCTGATGCGGTAAAGTGCGTTTTGGATCGATGGGGTAAATACCCGGTTTTCTTCCTTCAGCATTAGGTTTTAAAGTTCTTTTAGGTAATGTTTTACCCGTTGGTAGCTCAGGGGTAGCTTGTAGAGTGGAAACAGTTTGCGAATCTTCGGGTTTTCGAGTTGACTTCGGTTTGGAAATCATTGATCGCGGTGGCTCAATATTACCAATTTGGTTGAGGGTAATATCTTGGTGGTTGCTTCGTGAGTCTCTTGCTGCTGTGGCATGCTTGGTGCCCTGGTCATTTGCGATGCTGTCTTGGTTGATGTTCTGAAGAACCAGGTTAACGAAGCTGGTGTAATGGTCTTGAAGTCTGCCAGGTCTGAAGCATACGAAGCTGGTGTAGAAGCCAAGTGCAGTCCTGGCTGTAAAAACAGGCCTTAATTATACTTTGAGAGACTTCCTTATCTGTCCCCAAATCAACCTTGGTTCTTTGTTTAGGTTTTGCAGCCCAGCTAACTGAAACTTGATTAAGTTTTAATCTGGCATTGATAGACTTTTCTGAGTTGATGAGATCTTGTCCATTGTGATAGCGCTGTTTTTTGCTTCCGGAAGTCTGGCCTGAACCAGATATTTCTATGCCTGTTGCAAAGGTAGTGGGATATGTATGTGACATTTGGGTCCTTTAGGTGGGGTGGATAATGTTTCTTCCGTGGTCGATTGTTTAAATGCTAATGTTTTCTTGGGGCAGGTTTCGGGGGTAAACAGTTCCCAGACAATTTGATTAACTCCAATGTCCAAACTGGCCTTTTAGAGATTGAAGGCAGATCCAACATCCCAAACTTAGTTAAAACTCATAGATTTCTTCCATAAGCATTTTAGGATCCCAAACTTTCTGGTAGATAGTCCCAAATTAAATTTCCTTTCGAATGAGCCCAAGCACTGAGTGGGTTCTCATGAATTTTGCATCCTTCAGTGGGAGTCGAAACAGGGAATTTACGTTTGCAGGTGGGGGTCAGAGAAGATCTGTCCCGCAGGCATATCAATCGCCTTCGCCAGGCAATGGCAAGATGACGGAGAAGGGATGGGGTGGGATTCCAGCCTACACGTGTGTGCGGTCCCACACTCCCCACTCCCGATTAACACCACCGAACTTATAGTACGCATTAAGAAACCCCTGCCCACGACCTCGCCAATGCGAACAATAATAGAGGTGTCCTACCAAGGGACCACGGAATGGATTAGTATTGGTACCGACCGAAAAGGTGTTATACCAGGGAGTACACGATGCAGTAGCTTCAGTTATTTTAAACCTTACCAAGGTGCACTTACCTGACTGGTGCCCGAAGGAAACAGAGCGGCTATACCAGGCCCTACTCAGAGTAATGTTCAAGAAATTTTGAGAGTTAGATTTTGGCAATGTAGACAAAGCAGATTTATACACTCTACATGCTAGGGACACCATGGGCACGGGGAGACCTAGAAGGGGAACCTTGAAAGACATTTTTACTGCATATAATACAGGATACTCTGTGATAAATAGCCTGGACGAGATAGAACTACAAACGCAAATAAATGGTCTAAAGAGGCAACTGAGAAAGATCCTAAAAGAGGAAAACACAGTAGTGGGCTGAGAGCTGCACGTGGACCAGGCTATGACGGTCCACTTAAAATTGATCGTTGCTGAGCTGGAAAAGCATGCACAAACAGTGAATGCACTCATATGGGAGGATAGCAATGTTTAAGACCAGGCTGCGTGTGTGTGCTGTACGGTGCATGGTTGTTGGGCGAGGGCCGCAACAACCTGGATGATTTAAAACAAGGTTTAGTCCCTTCCTGGGTCAGCAACAAGCACCTTAGTAATTCACTAAGCCCGTGTCAGCTCCACCTAGCTTCTGAAATCTGGGGACAGTACTAAGGATGCCGGTCATGGGTGGGACAGCCCGACCCGCACCGGTATACCGGGTGGAGAACATGGGGGTTATTCAAGGAGGGGCACACATTCGTTTCACAGCGATCCCACCCTATGTCATAAAGTGGGAGCACGCTGTAACGGGTACTGACCTCTCCGGGTGCCAGAGCCGGGGTGCACACATAACACTGTGTCCCCAGCACTTGAACACCTATTCCAGACCACAGTGTGGGCTTAAAGCTGCTGGCGCACAGCCTATTAACTGCACCATGGCGGTAACAGCACAAGACCATGTCCCTCCACAGGTAACATACATAGGGGGTGGGACATATTGTGTCACCACCAGTGCGCCCCACTACCAGCATGGACACTTCTGGTGTCCGGTAAGTGACAGCAGTTTTTGCTTTAAACCGGAGGCAGAAGTTCAAGTGGCCCAGGAACGGATTGTCCCTATTCCCGAACCCTCCACTGTTCACCTCACTGTGAGTGAAAACATCACCAGCCTGCAGGATTATGTCGCACATTTGGGCTATGAAATTCCCCCTCTACCCAAACATCTTAGAAACAAGCTGTAGAAATCTCACAAAAACATTTCTACACTCCAGAACAGAAACCAATTGAGAGAGGGAGAAAAAATTCTAGAGATGACAATTCCGCCTTGGTGGGACATTTTCAGAAATATAGAAGTTCCTGCCGGGATCAGGATAGCTTCCCACATTTTGGTTGTCTGTCAACTCGAGATTATTCTGTACTTCTGGTGTCTCACTTGCTGAGTGAAACGCAGAGGCCGTCAGGTCAGGCACCAAAGGGTGCTGTACGTTCCCTGGCCAAACTTGGGGATCGCACTGGGAGATATAACACCATATTATCATGTTTAATTTGTTTTTGATTTTCACCTGCTGTAAAAACGCAGAGGTCGAGTGTTGTAAGAATTTTGCTTAAAAATGTGTTTGACTATGTACCTTTATTTTCTGTAAAACCAGAGTAATGGAGGGGTGTCGGACCCCTCTATGCTGTAACATAATTGGAATGACTGCATTTGCCTGTAAACTGCATTACATTTCAAAGGGGGTATGCATGTTTAATGTTAGAATTCTTTATTAAGATGGAGAGTGACACAGTTAATTCAGAAACTAGGGACCTGAACTTAAGGAAAGGTAACTTCGATGGTTTGAAGCGTGAATTGGCTAGAATAGACCTGCAAATGATACTTAAAGGGTTAATGGTGGATAGGCAATGGCAAACATTTAAAGATCACATGGATGAACTTCAGCAATTGTACATCCCTGTCTGGAGTAAAAATAAAACGGGGAAGGTGGCTCAACCGTGGCTAACAAGGGAAATTAAGGATCGTGTTAAATCCAAGGAAGAGGCATATAAATTGGTCAGAAAAAGCAGCAACCCTGAGAACTGGGAGAAATTTAGAATTCAACATAGGAGGACAAAAGGTTTAATTAAGAGGAGGAAAATAGAGCACGAGAAGAAGCTTGCTGGGAACATAAAAACTGACTGCAAAAGCTTCTATAGATAGGTGAAGAGAAAACATTACTGAAAACAAATGTAGGTCCCTTGCAGTCGGATTCAGGTGAATTTATAATGGGGAACAAAGACATGGCAGACCAATTGAACAAATACTTTGGTTCTGTCTTCTCGAAGGAAGACACAAATAACCTTCCAGAAGTACTAGGGGACCGAGGGTCTAGTGAGAAGAAGGAACTGAAGGATATCCTTATTAGGCAGGAAATTGTGTTAGGGAAATTGATGGGATTGAAGGCCAATAAATCCCTGTGGCCCGATAGTCTGCATCCCAGAGTACTTAAGGAAGTGGCCCTAGAAATACTGGATGCATTGGTGATCATTTTCCAACAGTCTATCGACTCTGGATCAGTTCCTATGGACTGGAGGGTAGCTAATGTAACACCACTTTTTAAAAAGGGAGGGAGAGAAAAAATGGGTAATTATAGACCGGTTAGCCTGACATCAGTAGTGGGGAAAATGTTGGAATCAATTATTAAGAATGAAATAGCAGCACATTTGGAAAGCAGTGACAGGATTAGTCCAATTCAGCATGGATTTATGAAAGGGAAATCATGCTTGACAAATCTTCTGGAATTTTTTGAGGATGTAACTAGTAGAGTGGACAAGGGAGAACCAGTGGATGTGGTGTATTTGGACTTTCAAAAGGCTTTTGACAAGGTCCCACACAAGAGATTGGTGTGCAAAATCAAGTACATGGTATTGGGGGTAATGTACTGGCATGGATAGAGAACTGGTTGGCAGAGAGTCGGGATAAACGGGTCCTTTTCAGAATGGCAGGCAGTGACTAGTGTAGTGCCGCAGACCCCAGCTCTTTACAATATACATTAACGATTTAGATGAAGGAATTGAGTGCAATATCTCCAAGTTTGCAGATGACACTAAACTGGGTGGCAGTGTGAGCTGTGAGGGGGACGCTAAGAGGCTGCAGGGTGACTTGAACAAGTTAGGTGATTGGCATGGCAGATGCAGTATAATGTGGATAAACGTGAGCTTATCCACTTTGGGGGCAAAAACGCGAAGACAGAATATTATCTGAATGGTGGCAGATTAGGAAAAGGGGAGTTGCAATGAGATCTGGGTGTCATGGTTCATCAGTCATTGAAAGCTGGCATACAGGTGCAGCAGGTGGTGAAGAAGGCAAATGGTATGTTGGCCTTCATAGCTAGGGGATTTGAGTATAGGAGCAGGGAGGTCTTACTGCAGTTGTACAGGGCCTTGGTGAGGCCTCACCTGGAATATTGTGTTCAGTTTGGTCTCCTAATTTGAGGAAGGACATTCTTGCTATTGAGGGAGTGCAGTGAAGGTTCACCAGACTGATTCCAGGGATGGCTGGACTGACATATGAGGAGAGACTGGATCAACTGGACCTTTATACATTGGAGTTTAGAAGGATAAGAGGGGGTCTCATAGAAACATTTAAGATTCTGACGGGACTGGACAGGTTAGATGCGGGAAGAATGTTCCCGATGTTGGGGAAGTCCAGAACCAGGGTACACAGTCTTAGGATAAGGGGTAGGCCATTTGGGACTGAGATGAGGAGAAACTTCTTCACTCAGAGAGTTATTAACCTGTGGAATTCCCTGCTGCAGAGAGTTGTTGATGCCAGTTCATTGGATATATTCAAGAGGGAGTTAGATATGGCCCTTATAGCTAAGGGGATCAATTGGAATGGAGAGAACGCAGGAAAGGGGTACTGAGGGAATGATCAGCCATAATCTTATTGAATGGTGGTGCAGGTTTGAAGGGCCGAATGGCCTACTCCGGCACGTATTTTCGATGTTTCTATGTTTATCTAGGTAAATACAGGGGATGGTTGGCTCTCAGGAATCAGGAATTTTGCTTACCTAGCATCACACTCTAGCATGTAGAGTATCAGAGAGGGGACTATAAGATTGCAAAATTCGTGGGAAAACCCCCCCCCAGTGTGGGAAAAAACCCTCATTTCAGCGTTAAAATGGAATTAAGTGGGCGGTATGCATGCAAAAATAATGGAAAATCTAGCCCATAGTCTGTTGTACCCCATAGTGGATGGAATGCGCACTGTGACTCCAGGAGGAGCTCCTCAGCCACAGGGAGAAGACGGTTGAAGAGGATTCTAGTGATGACCTTCCCAGTGGCTGATAACAGGGAGATTGCTCTGCAGTTGCCGCAGTTGGACTTGTCTCCTTTTTTAAAGATGGTCATGATTACTGCATCTCTGAGATCTCCCGGCATGCTCTCCTCCTTCCAGATGAGAGAGATGAGGTCATGAATTCGTGCCAATAGTGCCTCTCTGCGATACTTTAGTGTCTCAGCGGGGGTTTCCATCCAATCCCGATGCCTTGTTGTTCTTGAGCTGACGGATAGCCCTTTTCTACCTCGTGCAGGGCTAGGGTTTTGCTAAGATGGTGGCGGTTAGCATGCTGTGGGATGGAGTTGAGGACACTCCTGCCAAAGACTGAGTCAATCCCTCTACTGTAATAACCAAATTTACTTCAGTAATCTTATTTTTAATGCTGCTAGCATTCAAATATAAGCATCATCACATACATTTGCGTTCTTTCATATCTTCTGATTGATAGGTCCTTACTATACAGTATAAATGCACACGAGGCCCATGCTTGAGAGAAGGTCAGTCTGTGACCTGTCCTTTATTCCTTAGCACTCAAGTGATGAAGGTGGGTGGAGCTTCCCCTTTTATACCTGAAGGTCCAGGTTAGGAGTGTCTCCCACCTAGTGGTCATTGTTCTCACGGTGTACAACTTAGGTCAGTTTATACATGGGTTACAATGCTGGTTGAATACATGACATCACCTCCCCCACAAAGTCTTATTGGGATCACAGGTTGAGTGTCTCTGGTGGCTTATGCTCCCTTGTAGAGCGCCTGAGTTGGGGTTCCGGTTGTTGGGCGCTGGCCTGAGTGTCTGCTGTTTGCAGTGCCTCAGGCCTGTCCAGACTGCCCACAGTGATTGGGCTCTTCTCCCTTTGGTTTAGGTGTTTGGTCACCTGTGTGGAGTGAACTCTATATCATGTTCTTCCTCTGCTTCTTCTATGGGGTTGCTGAACCTCCTTTTTGTTTGATCCACGTGTTTGCGGCAGATTTGTCCATTGGTAAGTTTAACTACCAGAATCTTATTTCCCACTTTGGCAATCACAGTGCCTGCAAGCCATTTGGGCCCTGCAGCGTAGTTGAGGACAAAAACAGGATCATTTACATCAATACATCGCGCCCTCACATTCCTGTCATGGTAGTCATATTGTGGCTGGCGCCTGCTCTCGACAATTTCTTTCATGGTGGGGTGTATAAGGGATAGCCGGGTTTTGAGCATCCTTTTCATTAGCAGCTCTGCGGGTGGAACCCCTGTGAGCGAGTGTGGTCGGGATCTATAGGCCAACAGGAGGCGTGATAAGCGTCTTTGTAAGGAACCCCCTTGGATTCTGAGCATCCCCTGTTTGATTATCTGCACTGCTCGTTCTGCCTGGCCATTTGAGGCCGGTTTGAACGGTGCCATTCTGACATGGTTAATTCCATTGCCTGCCTTGAAGTCCTGGAATTCAGTGCTTGTGAAGCACGGGCCATTGTCACTGACTAAGACATCCGGTAGACCGTGGGCGGCGAACATTGCCCGTAGACTTTCTACCGTGGCAGAGGATGTGCTTGAATTTAAAATGTCACACTCGATCCATTTGGAGTAGGCGTCTACGACAACCAAAAATATTTTTCCCATGAAAGTACCTGCGTAGTCCACATGGATGCGTGACCAAGGCTTGGTGAGCCATGGCCAGGGGCTAAGGGGGGTTCCCCTGGGCGCATTGCCCAGCTGGGCACACGTGTTGCACCTGCGAACACAAAGTTCCAGATCTGCGTCTATCCCTGGCCACCAAACGTGTGACGTGGCAATTGCCTTCATCATGACAATGCCCGGGTGCTCATTGTGGAGTTCTCTGATGAACACCTCTCTGCCCATCTGGGGCATGACTACGTGGTTTCCCCACAGTAGGCAATCGGCCTGAAGCGAGAGTTCATCCCTGCGCCTGTGAAATGGTTTCAATTCCTCAGGGCATGCCCTATACGTGGCTGCACAGTCCCCATTCAGGACACATTTCTTGACTAGAGACAATAGCGGGTCTCTATTTGTCCAGACTTTAATCTGACGGGCTGTCACGGGTGAGCCTTCGCTTCCGAAAGCTTCAACAGCCATGACCATCTCAGCAGCATGCTCGGTAGCCCCTTCAGTGGTGGCTAGTGGGAGCCTGCTGAGTGCATCGGCACAGTTTTCGGTGCCCGGTCTATGCCGAACTGTATAGTCATAGGCGGCTAACGTGAGTGCCCACCTCTGTATGCGGGCCGATGCGTTTGCATTTATGGCCTTGTTGTCGGCCAAAAGGGACGTTAGGGGATTGTGATCTGCCTCCAGCTCAAATTTCCTGCCAAACAGGTACTGGTGCATTTTCTTTACAGCATATACACATGTGAGCGCCTCCTTTTCTACCATCCCGTAACCCTTTTCTGCCTGGGACAGACTCCTGGAGGCATAAGCTACCGGCTGTAACTGAACCTTAGCATTGACATGCTGCAACACACACCCGACACCATAGGATGATGCATCGCATGTTAACACAAGATTCTTACATGGGTCGTACAGTGTTAACAGAGTGTTGGAACATAACAAATTGCATGCTCTAATAAAAGCCCTTTCCTGGCTGTCCCCCCAGACCCATTCGCGACCTTTGCGTAGGAGCACGTGTAGCGGCTCTAGCAGCGTGCTCAATTTGGGAAGAACCTTACCAAAATAGTTCAGGAGCCCCAGGAACGAATGCAGCTCCATCGTGTTACGGGGTCTGGGTGCTCTCTGGATCGCTTCCGTCTTGGACGCAGTAGGGCTGGTCCTGTCTGCTGCTATCCTCATCCCCAGGAATTCTACCTCTGGAGCTAGGAAGACACACTTCGCCTTTTTCAGTCGCAGCCCTACCCGGTCCAGTCTGCGTAGCACCTCCTCCAGATTGTGGAGGTGTTCTTCAGTATCGTAACTCATGATGAGGATGTTGTCCTGAAAAACCACCGTCCCTGGAATCGACTTTTGGAGGCTTTCCATATTTCATTGGAAGATCGCGGCGGCTGAGCAAATCGCGAACGGACATCTGTTGTACTCAAACAACCCCTTGTGTGTCGTGATGGTGGTCAGCTTCTTCGACTCACTCGCTAGCTCCTGGGTCATGTAAGCTGAGGTCAGGTCCAATTTTGAAAAAGGTTTTCCACCGTATAGCGTTGCAAAGAGGTCCTCCGCTCTCGGTAGCGGGTACTGGTCTTGGAGTGACACCCGATTGATGGTGGCCTTGTAATCACCACATATCCTGACAGACCCATCCGCCTTGAGCACCGGCACAATCGGGCTCGCCCAGTCACTGCATTCGACTGGCGAGATGATGCCTTCCCTCAGCAAGCAGTCCAATTCGCCTTCTATTTTTTCCCGCATCACGTACGGCACCGCTCTGGCCTTGTGGTGTACTGGCCTGTCGTCCGGGTTTATGTGAATCACTACCTTGGCCCCCATGAAGGTGCTGATGCCGAGTTGAAATAATGAGTCAAATTTGTCCAGGATCTGTGAGCATGATACTCGCTCCACAGAGGAAATTGCATTGACATCGCCCCATTTCCAGTTCATGACAGCAAGCCAACTTCTCCCCAGTAGTGCGGGACCGTCCCCTGGGACAATCCAGAGTGGCAACCTGTTCTCCGAATCTTTGTGGGTCATGACTACAGTGGCGCTGCCTAGCACCGGAATGATCTGCTTTGTGTAAGTCCGTAGCTGTGCGTCAATCGGCGATAATTTTGGCCTCCTGGCCTTGGATGCCCACAACTTTTTGAACTGTTTGATACCCATCAGGGACTGGCTGGCCCCCATGTCTAGCTCCATTGATACTGGGATGCCATTGAGGAGCACTTTCATCATTATCGGTGGCGTCCTGGTGTATGAACTGTATACGTGCTCCACATGAACTCGCTGAACTTCAGCTTCCAGCGATTTCCCCCCAGTGTTCCTTTCTGCAATTTCTGCAGGTATTTTGCTCATCTCTGCAAACTCCGACTGAGTGTGTGCCTCCACGCCTCCAACATGAGCTGCTGTTGGAAACAAAAGGTCCCCTGCCAGTCGATCATCCCTGACTGCCCCTGTGACTGTCCTTGAATGCGCCATTAACAGGTGTTGATGGCCCCATTACTGGCCGCATTGTCCCTTGCAATGGCGTGAATCGCTGTTCAACTTGCCATTGTCTCTGTCGAACTCTCCCTCTGGGTTCGACTGCATGTTGGGGCATACCTGATTGCCCTTGTCTGCCTGGAGAACTGTGTGCTGCTTTAACAATGTTGAATCTCTGTCCCAACCATTCCTTAACACAGTACCTCTCGTCTGTTCTGCTAGTGGCCATGCTCGCGTGATTTAAATCCCAGTTTCTCGTCGCCATTGATAGGTCCTTACTATACAGTTTAAATGCACACGTGGCCCATGCTTGAGAGTAGATCAGTCTGTGACCTGTCCTTTATTCCTTAGCACTCAAGTGATGAAGGTGGGTGGAGCTTCCCCTTTTGTACCTGAAGGCCCAGGTTAGGAGTGTCTCCCACCTAGTGGTCATTGTTCTCATGGTGTACAACTTAGGTCAGATTATACATGGGTTACAATGCTGGTTGAATACATGACACTGATGTCATCTTATTCTTGGGCTCCAGGCTGGTGACATCGCTCAGGGTTGCTGTGTCGATACTGATTTGTTGAACACCTTCTAACCTACAATCCACTTTATCCGAGATCTAGTTGTCTCCACATCTATCTAGTTTAAATAATTTTCAGTTGCTGGCTCAATTGAGTCTCTGTGTACTTATTTGATTAAAGTGGGGCTTATCTCCCAGTGAGAACCTGTTCAACCTTCATTACCTCCAGGCCAGATCCAAGACCGTCCCATCCTCTGTCATTGAACTACAGTATGTGGACGACGCTTGCGTCTGGGCACACTCAGAGGCTGAACTCCAAGTCATTGTCAACATCTTCACCGAAGCATATTAAAGCATGGGCCTTACACTAAACACCCATAAGACAAATGTCCTCCGTCAACCTGAACCCGCCACACAGCACTGCCCCCCAGTTGTCAAGATC
This sequence comes from Pristiophorus japonicus, assembly GCF_044704955.1. Taxonomy (NCBI): domain Eukaryota; kingdom Metazoa; phylum Chordata; class Chondrichthyes; family Pristiophoridae; genus Pristiophorus; species Pristiophorus japonicus. Next base: position 203,623,781 of record NC_091986.1, read on the forward strand.
CACGGCATGGCCCTGGACAATGTGGGCCACTTTGCATACCTCGGGAGCGTATTGTCAGCAAGGTTCAACACCGCCTCCAGTGTGCCAGCGCAGCCTTCGGCCGCCTGAGGAAGAGCGAGTGTTTGAAGATCAGGCTCTCAAACCTGGCACCGAGCTTATGGTCTACAGGGCTTTAGTGATACCCGATCTCCTGTATGGCTCAGAGACATGGACCATATATAGTAGACACCTCAAATTACTGGAAAAATGCCACCAACAAAGCCTCTGCAAGATCCTGCAAATCCCCTGGGAGGACAGACGCACCAACGTCAGTGTTTTCGGTCAGGCCAACATCCTCAGCATCGAAGCACTGACCACACTCGACCTGCCCCGTTGGGCGGGCCACATTGTCCACATACCGGACACAAGACTCCCAAAGCAAGCGCTCTACTTGGAACTCCTACATGGCAAGCGAGCCTCAGGTGGGCAGAGGAAACGTTTCAAGGACACCCTCAAAGCCTTCATGATAAAGTGCAATATCCCCACCGACACCTGGGAGTCCCTGGCCAAAGACCACCCTAAGTGGAGGAAGTGCATCCGGGAGGGCGCTGAGCATCTCGAGTCTCATCGCCGAGAGTATGCAGAAACCAAGCGCAGGCAGCGGAAGGAGCGTGCGGCAAACCAGGCTCCCCACCCACCCTTTCCTTCAACCACTGTCTGTCCCACCTGTGACAGAGACTGTAATTCCCGTATTGGACTGTTCAGTCACCTGAGAACTCACTTTTGGATTGAAAGCAAGTCTTCCTCGATTTCGAGGGACTGCCTATGATGACGAGTTTAAATAATTTTCAGTTGCTGGCTCAATTGAGTCCCTGTGTACTTATTTGATTAAAGTGAAGCTTATCTCTTCTGTGCCAATCCTTTCTGTTCTATGTTATTTATAAAGGGAGCATTGCTGTTCTGATAACAAGGTTGCTGAGCATTTATTTACATACATAATTTTATTAATGACCTCTACACCATACACTGGAAGTATCCCAGAGAATAAACAGTGCTTTACATGCCCTATCTTTCCGTTCTAAGGCAGCCATTGTGTATGTGCCTTTTAATGCTCTATATTGTTTCTTCCTGTTGTTAACAGCCTGTTAATCCTTATATGGACTCCCACCACAGAACATTAATCCTGACCCGTTCAGTATCATTTCTAACCTTTCTTTGCTATGTACTGCTCGAGCTCTGGGTAGCTAGCTGTGGGTCTGGTCTTTCTATGTTCCTGAGCAAAGAGTTCCCATAAACCACGGTCTCATAAGAACATAAGAATTAGGAACAGGAGTAGGCCATCTAGCCCCTCGAGCCTGCTCCACCATTCAACAAAATCATGGCTGATCTGGCCGTGGACTCAGCTCCACTTACCTCTCTCTCTCTTCCGCCCCCTCCCGTCTCTCTATCTTTCCCCCCCCACCCCCACCAGTCTCTCTCTCTCTCTCTCTCTTCCCACCCAGTCTCTTTCTCTCTCTCTCCCACTCTCTCCCCCGTCTCTCTCTCTCCCTCTCGCTTCCCCACCGTCTCTCTCTCTCTCTCTCTAACCGTATCTCCCTCTCTCTCTCTCTCTCTCTCTCCACCCGTCTCAGTCCACACATCTCTCTCTCTCTCTCTCTACACATGTCTCTCTCTCTCTCTCTCTCCACACATCTATCTCTCTCTCCACACACGTGTCTCTCTCTCTCTCTCTCTCTCTCTCCACACACATCTCTCTCTCTCTACACACACATCTCTCTCTCTCTCCACACACATCTCTCTCTCTCTCCACACATCTCTCTCTCTCTCTCTCCACACATCTATCTCTCTCTCTCTCTCTCCACACATCTATCTCTCTCTCTCTCTCCACACGTCTCTCTCTCTCTCTCTCTCTCTCCACACGTCCCTCTCTCTCTCTCTCTCCACACGTCTCTCTCTCTCTCTCCACATGTTTCTCTCTCTCTCTCTCTCTCCACACGTCTCTCTCTCTCTCTCTCTCTACACGTCTCTCTCTCTCTCTCTCTCTCTCTCTCCCCACACGTCCCTCTCTCTCTCCACACGTCCCTCTCTCCACACGTCTCTCTCTCTCTCTCGCTCCACACATCTCTCTCCACACGTCCCTCTCTCTCTCCCTCTCCACACGTCCCTCTCTCTCTCTCTCTCCACACGTCCCTCTCTCTCTCTCTCTCCACACGTCTCTCTCTCTCTCTTCTCTCCATACGTCTCTCTCTCTCTCCACACATCTCTCTCTCTCTCTCTCCACACATCTCTCTCTCTCTCTCTCCACACGTCTCTCTCTCTCTCTACACGTCCCTCTCTCTCTCCACACGTCCCTCTCTCTCTCCACACGTCCCTCTCTCTCTCCACACGTCCCCCTCTCTCTCCACACGTCCCTCTCTCTCCACACGTCCCTCTCTCTCTCCCTCCACATGTCCCTCTCTCTCTCTCCACATGTCTCTCTCTCTCTCTCTCTCCACACGTCTCTCTCTCTCTCTCTCTACACGTCTCTCTCTCTCTCTCTCCACATGTCCCTCTCTCTCTCCACACGTCCCTCTCTCCACACGTCTCTCTCTCTCCACACGTCTCTCTCTCTCTCTCTCTCTCTCTCGCTCCACACATCTCTCTCTCTCTCTCTCTCCACACGTCTCTCTCTCTCTCTCTCTCTCTCCACACGTCCCTCTCTCTCTCTCTCTCCACACATCTCTCTCTCTCTCTCTCTCTCCACACGTCTCTCTCTCTCTCTCCACACGTCCCTCTCTCTCTCCACACGTCCCTCTCTCTCTCCACACGTCCCTCTCTCCACACGTCCCTCTCTCCACACGTCTCTCTCTCTCTCTCTCCACACATCTCTCTCTCTCTCCACACGTCTCTCTCTCTCTCTCTCTATCCACACGTCCCTCTCTCTCTCTCTCTCCACACGTTCCTCTCTCTCTCTCTCTCCACATGTCTCTCTCTCTCTCTCTCTCCACATGTCTCTCTCTCTCTCTCTCTCCACATGTCTCTCTCTCTCTCTCCACACGTCTCTCTCTCTCTCTCTCTCCACACGTCTCTCTCTCTCTCTCTCTTTCTCTCTCCACACGTCTCTCTCTCTCTCTCCCTCTCCACACGTCTCTCTCTCTCTCTCTCCACACGTCTCTCTCTCTCTCTCTCTCTCCACACGTCTCTCTCTCTCTCTCTCTCTCTCTCTCCACACGTCTCTCTCTCTCTCGCCACACGTCTCGCTCTGTCTCTCCACACGTCTCGCTCTCTCTCCACACATCTCTCTCTCTCTCTCTCTCTCTACACACGTCTCTCTCTCTCTCTCCACACGTCTCTCTCTCTCTCCACACGTCTCTCTCTCTCTCTCCACACGTCTCTCTCTCTCTCTCCACACGTCTCTCTCTCTCTCCCTCCACACGTCTCTCTCTCCACACATCTCTCTCTCTCTCTCACTCTCTCTCCACACGTCTCTCTCTCTCTCTCTCTCTCCGCACGTCTCTCTCTCTCTCCACACGTCTCTCTCTCTCTCTCTCTCTCTCTCTCTCCCCACACGTCTCTCTCCCCACATGTCTCTCTCTCTTTTCAGAATGGCAGGCAGTGACAAGTGGAGTGCCGCAGGGCTCAGTGCTGGGACCCCAGCTCTTTACAATATACATTAACGATTTAGATGAAGGAATTGAGTGTAATATCTCCAAGTTTGCAGATGACACTAAACTGGGTGGTGGTGTGAGCTGTGAGGAGGACGCTAAGAGGCTGCAGGGTGACTTGGACAAGTTAGGTGAGTGGGCAAATGCATGGCAGATGCAGTATAATGTGGATAAATGTGAGGTTATCCATTTTGGGGGCAAAAACATGAAAGCAGAATATTATCTGGATGGTGGCAGACTGGGAAAAGGGGAGGTGCAACGAGACCTGGGTGACATGGTTCATCAGTCACTGAAAGTGGGCATGCAGGTACAGCAGGCAGTGAAGAATGCAAATGGCATGTTGGCCTTCATAGCTAGGGGATTTAAGTATAGGAGCATGGAGGTCTTACTGCAATTGTAAATGGCCTTATTGAGGCCTCACCTGGAATATTGTGTTCAGTTTTGGTCTCCTAATCTGAGGAAGGACGTTCTTGCTATTGAGGGAGTGCAGCGAAGGTTCACCAGACTGATTCCAGGGATGGCTGGGCTGTCATATGAGGAGAGACTGGATCAACTGGGCCTTTATTCACTGGAGTTTAGAAGGATGAGAGGGGATCTCATAGAAACGTATAAGATTCTGACGGGACTAGACAGATTAGATGCGGGAAGAATGTTCCCGATGTTGGGGAAGTCCAGAACCAGAGGACATAGTCTTCGGATAAGGGGTAGGCCATTTAGGACTGAGATGAGGAGAAACATCTTCACGCAGAGCGTTGTTCACCTATGGAATTCCCTGCCGCAGAGAGTTGTTGATGCCAGTTCATTGGATATATTCAAGAGGGAGTTAGATATGGCCCTTACGGCTAAAGGGATCAAGGGATATGGAGAGAAAGCAGGAAAGGGTTACTGAGGGAATGATCAGCCATGATCTTATTGAATGGTGGTGCATGCTCGAAGGGCCGAATGGCCTACTCCTGCATCTATTTTCTATGTTTCTATCACTCTCTCCACACGCATCTCTCTCTCTCTACCTGTCACACTCTCTCTCCACCCATCACACTCTCTCTCTCTCTCCACCTGTCACACTCTCTCTCCACCCGTCACACTCTCTCTCCACCCGTCACATAAGAACATAAGAACATAAGAATTAGGAACAGGAGTAGGCCATCTAGCCCCTCGAGCCTGCTCCGCCATTCAACAAGATCATGGCTGATCTGGCTGTGGACTCAGCTCCACTTACCTGCCCGCTCCCCGTAACCCTTAATTCTCTTATTGGTTAAAAATCTATCTATCTGTGATTTGAATACATTCAATGAGCTAGCCTCAATTGCTTCCTTGGGCAGAGAATTCCACAGATTCACAAACCTCTGGGAGAAGAAATTCCTTCTCAACTCGGTTTTCAATTGGCTCCCCCGTATTTTGAGGCTGTGCCCCCTAGTTCTAGTCTCCCCGACCAGTGGAAACAACCTCTCTGCCTCTATTTTGTCTATCCCTTTCATGATTTAAAATGTTTCTATAAGATCACCCCTCATCCTTCTGAACTCCGAGTAAAGACCCAGTCTACCCAATCTATCATCATAAGGTAATCCCCTCATTTCCGGAATCAGCCTAGTGAATCGTCTCTGTACCCCCTCCAAAGCCAGTATATCCTTCCTTAAGTAAGGTGACCAAAACTGCACGCAGTACTCCAGGTGCGGCCTCACCAATACCCTGTACAGTTGCAGCAGGACCTCCCTGCTTTTGTACTCCATCCCTCTCATAATGAAGGCCAACATTCCATTTGCCTTCCTGATTACCTGCTGCACCTGCAAACTAACTTTTTGGGATTCAAGCACAAGGACCCCCAGGTGCAGCATGTTGTAATTTCTCCCCATTCAAATAATACTGTTTTTTTTTCCAAGGTGGATGACCTCACATTTTCCGACATTGTATTCCATCTGCCAAACCTTAGCCCATTCGCTTAACCTATCTAAATCTCTTTGCAGCCTCTTTGTATCCCCTGCACAACCCGCTTTCCCACTAATCTTTGTGTCATCTGAAAATTTTGTTACACTACACTCCATCCCCTCTTCAGGTCATCTATGTATATTGCAAACAGTTGTGATCCCAGCACCGATCCCTGTAGCACACCACTAACCACCGATTTCCAACCCGAAAAGGACCCATTTATCCCGACTCTCTGCTTTCTGTTAGCCAACCAATTCTCGATCCATGCTAATACATTTCCTCTGACTCCGCGTACCTTTATCTTCTGCAGTAACCTTTTGTGTGGCACCTTATTGAATGCCTTTTGGAAATTTAAATACACCACATCCCTCAGTACACCTCTATCCACCATGCTCGTTCTATCCTCAAAGAATTCCAGTAAATTAGTTAAACATGATTTCCCCTTCATGAATCCATGTTGCGTCTCTCTGGGACCACTTCGTGGAATCGTCGTTGTTATGAATGCATGCCAATGATGTACTGAAACACGAGACCTGAATGTACCTTCACCCCGTATATGCCTTACCTGTACACCAGAGGGTGCTGCTGCTGGAGACCTAAGGGTCGCTTGTACACTGCAGGTAATCCAGTATAAAAGGGAACTCATCTCTTGGTGTCCTCACTCTAGGAGCCGCAATAAAGGACTACTGTCTGTACAGTTCAAGTGCCATACCCCTGCTTCATGGAGTCATTAGCAAAGTGCCTACACGCACAATAACTGCCAACGAGGTCATGAATTCCACGCACAACATGTCTAATCTCAGCAACTTCCAACAATTCACCGATGGGGAAGATTGAGACGCCTTCATGGAAAGGTTAGAACACCTCTTCATCACCAACGACCTGGATGGGGACTCACCGGCCACACTGGCGAACAAGCGCAGGGCCATCCTGCTTAGCAGTGATGGGCCCACTATCCACAGCCTCATCAGGGACCTGCTAGCCCCAGCGATCGACATCCCGCGCAGCCCCGAACTTGGATCCATCGCAGCACCTAGAAATCCTACCGTTCAGCTCGACTGCGCGGCGAGCCAACCCAAACGTCCGGACCTCACCTTCCAGGCCGTGGCAGGACTCCGAGGGAAGAAGATGGGTGAAAAAGGTGGATTCCCGATGTCCGTGGCCCAGGGAAGAAAAAGATCCCCACAACCTACCTGGAGGAGAGCGAGAAGATGACGGCCGCACCACCAGGCGAAGAACCTAGAATCAAAATGGCTGCGACCAGACCACGAGGGGCAGCGTTGGACGAGCGACACATGGCACCGAGCGGCAAACCTGATTGGAAGGCCCCCTTAAAGGAGACCGGCAGCCCAAGGAAATTAAAGGGATAGTTTCACTCTAGGCACAACGATGCCAAGGACATTTAAGTTAAAAGTGCAGTAAGCGAATGCAGGTATGCAAATGTAACGTCAAATTGTGATGCCGGATTAACTAATGAAAAAAATGTAATGAATGCTTGTGAAAGTGATGTTAGCAACAAGTTTGTACTGTTAAATGATGATGCTAGAAATTTATATATGATAAATGTAACCCTGTATGGAGACACCAATACACAAGAAAGTGTTGTAAGTACTAAATGTGATAATGTGAAGAGAGATAACAGTGCAGAATCGACTATTTGTGATCGGAGCCAATGTGTCATGCATGTAAAAAATGGACTGTTAAAGAACACCGGGTTCTACAGGTACAATGTAAATGCCAGATGAATCGCCCCCCCCCCCCCCACCCCCGTGGGAGACCCCCCAGGTCCAGCGGGCTACCTGCCCATGTAGCCTGGGCTTTTGTGACACATGTGATTCTCCAGGAAGGGCTCACACACACCCAGTGGCAGCAGACCCATTGCAGGGACAGCGGTCAATGGGCAGCACAGCCACCACTAATGGCAACCTGCCCCATTTTGGCCCTACATCCCCTGGCCACCAGGGCCAGCACCAGGAGTGAGAGGCCAATACCCTCCAGCTTTCAAATGGAGGTCAATGAGCCCACACACCCCTGTGGCCCTGCCCACCACCAAAATGCCATCACTTACCTATGCTACAGTGTATGTACCTTACCTATTGCACTGGCTCCACCACTGAGGGATCCTTCAACAGTGACACTCACATGGGCTGTGTGTGAGGGGGGAATGAATGAGGGCAGCCTCAAGCACAGGGATCACACCTGGCACCCACACAACCCTCACCACAACTTCCCACAGCTCACTATTGATCACCTCCCCATATCATGGCAATAAGGACTTGGGAAAGGCTTAGGGGGGAGTGTTGTTATGTATGCATGCCAATGATGTACTGATGTACTGTAACACTAGACCTGAATGTACCTTCACCCTGTATATACCTTACCTGTACACCAGAGGGTGCTGCTGGAGACCTATACACTTCAGGTAACCCAGTATAAAAGGGAGCTCACCTCTTGGTGTCCTCACTCTAGGAGCTGCAATGAAGGACTACAGTCTGTACAGTTCAAGTGCCATACCCCTGCCTCGTGGAGCCATTAACAGAGTGCCTACATACATTGTGTACGTGTATTCTCACTGAGTTGTAGTAATTCAGTTTTGCCTTGTTAATCACAGCCTGGCAGCTTCTGACATGAGGATGCATACCAAGTGTTGGCTCATTAATTTTAGAATTAAACAATCAAGCAATCTTAAGCATTCTCAGGCACTTGGCAGAGCCCTCAATATTTTATTTTTTAGTAATGTTTTGAGGTTTTCTTTTTACTTTAGATCTGTTTTCTTTGTCTTTGTCTTAATATTGCTCAAATGTTTCAATCCTTCCCATAATGTCTAGCTATTTCTGAATTGAAGTTGTGGGGTTGACAGGAATTCTGGTGAAAATATGCAAAAGGGGTTAATAGTTTGTTCTCAATCTATTTTTATGCTAAGCAAACTGATGTTTTATAGAAGTTGATCAAGCTGTGATCTTTATTTTAAAGTAAAGGCTTTCATAGCAACTTATTCTTGTAAAAAATTACCATTTGAAACGTTCCTTTAGTGTAGCAAGGTAGGGAAGCAACACGGGAACAGAATATATTCTCTGCCTCACAAACCACCTTGATACTGCTAAAGATAAAAGGCTTCATTTTTAACTTGTAATTGGACATTTGTGCATCTTTCAGTCGTTTCAAGAGTTCTGTATACTGTAAATAACGAGTTAATCATATTCCAAATTCTTCAAAATGTACAAATGAAGTTCTGAGCAATGTATCTTTATGAGCTGACATGTACTGGATGAGAATATTTGGAAATGGCTTTCTTTGTGTTGTATGTTCAAGTGGTTTAGAATTGACCTTTTTGTACTGAAACAGGCTTCACGAAGCATCATTATAAGAAATACAGACTGTGTCTCTGTCCAACCTGTCTCCTCTGCTGTCAGAACAGAGGAGTTATCCCTGGTGTCCTAGCCAATATTTATCCCTCAATCAACATCACTCAAACAGATTATCTGGTCATTGTCACATTGCTGTTTGTGGGAGCTTGCTGTGTGCAAATTGGCTGCCGCGTTTCCTACATGACAACAGTGACTACACTTCAAAAGTACTTCATTGGCTGAAAAGCGCTCTGAGACGTCCGGTGGTCATGAAAGGAGCTATATAAATGCAAGTCTGTTTCTGCTAGTCTAGCTTCCTTTTCTTCCAGGACCTGGTTACTTTCTGTGGGGCAGTGCCTAGGATTGTCAACGCTCAGGGAATTAATGATTAATCTCCAGGACACTGCTACAGGATCTCCCACCATCTATGCTCCCCTAACAGCCCTGATGCCCTTTTCTATCACTACATTTCGTTGTTGTAGATCAATTAGATGGAGCACTGATGTGGCCATCCGGTCAAGTATAGGTTTAAGTCTCCGTGACTGGTTGAATCGGATGTCCCGACTGAAAGCTGTCAACCATCTCCTTCAAAGGCACTAACACTTGTTGCTGTTCATCCAACGGCCCTGTCACTATCCTCCCCTCTCGTAATATTCCTTTTAATTGTTTTTGCATGCCATCATCATGCTCCCACATGCTTTCTAGATCTATCCTGGTCCAAGCGGCCGTCCCTGCTGTAGCCCCGATACCCAGAGAGACCGTGGTTTATAGGAACTCTTTGCTCAGGAACATAGAAAGTCAAGTGTGCCAGCAGAAAAAGACTTGCATTTATATAGCGCCTTTCACTATCACCAGACATCTCAAAGCGCTTTACAGCCAATGAAGCACTTTTGGAGTGTAGTCACTGTTGTAATGTGGGAAACGCGGCAGCCAATTAGCGCACAGCAAGCTCCCACAAACAGCAACGTGATAATGACCAGATAATCTGTTTTCTCTCTGTCTAATGGAGTGTGTGTGGCGTTAACCCTTGGAACTGCATCTATATCGCGACCTGAATTTCTCTCCATAAACTGTCTCTGTTTCTCGGACAACATCTGTTGGTAGAGCCTCTCATAAATTTTACTACCAAAATTTGACAGCAGAGCAATATTTGAAAAATCGAAGAGAGCAGGGAAGATACTGCACGCGTAAAATAGATAACTGCTTGACTAAAGCACCGCTACAATATCACTAACTGTTCTAAAGAATAATCCCATTAACTGAGACACACCCTGTAAAAGCATGCGAGAGACGAGCTCTTTGCCATATCTCCCAAGGTTTTTCTTTCTCTCTTGGAGCTGTAGGCTTGTTTTGGAATGAATCTTTTCAACCTCACACACAGATATACATTAAGGAATGTTCAACTCAAAGAACTTCTCTGTGTTTTTGTTGGCCCGGATTTTGCGGCCACAAATGAAAGGACCGGTGAAATTGCACGGACAGCTGCCCACAGACTCTGTGCAAATTGGTTGCTACGTTTCCTGCATCGTCAGCCGCCTGATCCAGCACGGAGCCCTCTACAGGGGATCTGTGGCTCCTCACCCAATCAGGTTTTAAAATCCTCACTGGGACACACAGGGGGGAATTTTAACTCTCAAAAATGGGCGGGTTGGAGTCGGGTGGGTGTTAAAAATCTGAAACCAAACTCAACCCCGCCTCCGACCAAGCCACTTCCAGTTTTAACAGAGACGAGATGGGGGGGGGGGGGCGGGGGGGGCGGTGAGGAGGCGTGTTGCTACTTTAAACATGCAAATGAGGCTGGAAGTCTCGGATTGAATCGGCTGTGCGGGTTTAACTGCTGCAGCGGGGCGAAGACAGCTTCGGGTTAGCATTCCCTGTGAGCAGAGAGGAGCAGGAGTGCGTCCCCCCAGCCCTCCAAGCTCCCCCACCATCAGCCCCCCCCCACTCCCGGGTCAGGGATCGGACCCCACCCACCCGGGGATCAGACACCCCTCCCTGGGGTCAGGATTCAGACCTACCCAGGGCTGCAGCCTCTTCTCCAGCATTCCCAGCCCGACTGGAAACCAGCCTGTCCATCAGGCTAACTTCCGGGCAGGGAAACCGTCAGTGATGTCACACGCGTACGCTGCGGAGTTAAAACTCCTGCGCTTTATCTGGAGACCCACCGCAAACTCCGATCCCTCGCCACTGACTCCATCCCTCTCCCCAGCATCTGCCCGAGGCTGAACTGGACAGTTCACAACCTTTGTGTCATATTTGACCCCGAAATGCGCTTCCGACCACATATCCGCAGCATAACTAATACCGCCTATTTCCACCTCCGTAACATCATCCGTCTCTGCCCGCCTCAGCTCATCTGCTGCTGAAATCCTCATCCATGCCTCTGTTGCCTCTAGATTTGACTATTCCCACACACACCTGGCTGGCTTCCCACATTCTACCCGACATAAACTTGAGGTGATCCAAAACTCGGCTGCCCGTGTCCTAACTTGCACCAAGCCCCACTCACCCATCACCGCTGTGCTTGCTGACCTACATTGGCTCCCAGTTAAGCAGCGCCTCGATATTAAAATTCTCATCCTGGTTTTCAAATCGCTCCACCCCTCCCTTTCTCTGTAATCTGCTTCAGCCCCACAAACCCCTGTGATGTCTAATTCTGCCCTCTTGAGCATCACTGATTATAATCGCTCCACCATTGGTGGTCGTGCCTTCTGTTGCCTAGGCCCCAAGCTCTGGAATTCCCTGCCTAAACCTCTCCGCCTCTCTACCTCTCTTTCCTTCAAGACGCTCTTTAAAACATACCTCTTTGACCAAGCTTTTGGTCACCTGCGCTAATTTCTACATATGCGGCTTGGTGTCAAATTTTTAATCTTGTAATACTCCTGTGAAGCGCCTTGGGATGTTTTACTATGTTAAAGGCGCTATATAAATGCAAGTTGTTGTTGTTTTTGTTATCAAGCCGTTAAAAATTCACTTACACCTTAATGCACCAGCCCTAACTTTTTCTAGTGTGTTTAGTGGGTAAGTACAGCAACTTCACGTTCTTCATGTGTTTTAATGAGAATCGCACAGCGAGGTGCTGGAATAGCACAGCTTGTGGAGGAACAGGGCACATCAAACAGCAACTACCGGATTTCCGCATTTAACTGCCCATGTGTGGACTCCGGAAGTTGATGTCCGAGTTACTCCATAATAACAGTTAGCGCTGATAGCCTCACTGTCATTCTCAACACTAAATCCGGGCCATTGGATTTCGCCTATTCCCTCAGGGAAGGAGGTTTCACAATGCTCGAACACACCCTCATCCTTTTATCAAAGCTGCCAATTCCAAATTCTGTTTTCTTTATAATTAATTGTTTGAACTAACACGTGTGCCAATTATAATTATGGGAACAATCTGGGCTATTGCAAAACCCATTGATAGTATTCCAGCCTGTGGGTGCTGACATGCATTGTAAACCATCTCCCACCATTTATGTTTCCCAAGAGCAGATGTCCCCATTTTAATGTCAGCATTGCGGTATTTTATATGCACATCAGACTTTCAATATTAGGGTTTTTAAACTTTCAGAAGTGATCCAAGTGAATGGTTTCCTTTCCTACTTCTCAGTCTCAATCTCCAACAGCCCGTGGCTTCCAATAGGTTGAGTTTCAGCCTTCCCATCATTTCAGAGATGTGACCAGGGCATTTCTTGATAAAGGCTGAATAATCTCGAGTAAGCGTCAAGGTCATCATTTTATGCTTCAAGTGACGTCTCATCATCATCATCATCATCATCATAGGCAGTCCCTCGGAATCGAGGAAGACTTGTTTCCACTCTTAAAATGAGTCCTTAGGTGGCTGAACAGTCCAATATGAGAACCACAGTCCCTGTCACAGGTGGGACAGATAGTCATTGAGGGCAAGGGTGGGTGGGACTGGTTTGCCGCACGCTCTTTCTGCTGATTTCTGCATGCTCTCGGCGATGAGAGTCGAGGTGCTCAGCATCCTCCCGGATGCACTTCCTCCACTTCGGGCTTGTGGTTCGAACTGCTTCATTCTTTCCCAGGCCCTTGTCACTGTGGACCTTCTTATCTTCCACAATTTTGGAGCTTCATCAGGGTTTTTCTACATCTTCCCTGCTGTTAAAAAAATATTAAACTTGAAAGCAACTGAAGCGCCCATCTCCGCCCCTGTCTCAGCCCATCTGCTGCTGAAATCCTCACCCATGCCTTTGTTACCTCCAGCTTCGACTATTTCAATGCTCCCCTGGCTGGCCTCCCACCTCCCAACTTCTGTAAACTTGACCTCATCCAACACTCTGCAGTCCGTATCCTAACTCGCACCAAGTCCCATTTACCCATCACCTTTGTGCTTGTTGACCTACATTGGCTCCCGGTCTGGCAATGCCTCACATTTAAAATTTTTATCCTTGTCTTCAAATCCCTCCATTGACTCGTGCCTCCCTATCTCTGTAACCTCTTCCAGCCCGACAAACCTCTGAGATCTCTGCGCTCCTCCGATACTGGCCTTTTGCATGTCCCTGATTTTCTTGGTTCCACCATTGGTAGTCGTGCCTTCAGCTGCCTGGACCCAAGGATCTGGAACTCCCTCCCTAAATCTCTCTACCTCTTTCTCCTCCTGTAAGCCGCTTCTTAAAATCTATCTCTTTGAACAAGCTTTTGGTCATCTGCCTTAATATTTCCTTATGTGGCTCGGTGTCAAATTTTGTTCGATCGTGTCATGTATCTCACACTACTGTACATAACTGTATCTTACCATGCTATACATGACTATAATTAGATATGACCTGTAACCACAAGCTTACCTTACCACCAGGGGTGCACTTGCAGGAGACACTGGATACCTGTTCCACACAGGTATATAAAGTTAGGTCTCAGGCAAGCGTGGCATTCGAGAGCTGTGTAATAAAGGTGCAGATCCTGAGTGACCTTGACATCAGCTTGTGCCTTGTGTGAGTCTGTACTGCAGGGACAGGATTTACAGATAGCGCTCCTGTGAAATGCCTTGGGACGTTTTACTACGTTAAAGGCGTCATATAAATGCATGTTGTTGTTGTTCTCATATTAACAGCGAAGGTCACAACAATGCAAGGTGCTGTTGATTATTCAGGCAGCATCTGTGGAGAGAGAAACAGAGTTAAAGTTTCAGGTTGACTAGTTCTGATGAAAGGACAACTCCCTGAAACGTTAACTCAGTTTCACTCTGTCCACAGACGCTGCCTGACCTTCCGAGTGTATTAAGCGTTTTCTGTTTCAATGCCAGATTTCCAGCATCCACAGTATTCGCTGTATTGTGCTTCGGTTGAAGATTAGAAATTACTATTATATTTTTACCAAGGAAACGAGTTGACTGAAATATTAATGACGTTGAATGTCTACATCAAACATTAGTAGTGGTTAATAATTAACTCACATAATGAATTTTTCTCATGGTAAGCTTCAAATGACACTGTGATCTGAAATCTTTGGTGTAATACATAGGAGGAATCACTCTTATTGCTAATTCTTTTATCTAGTTCCATGTGGTTTTAACTAAAATGAAATTCAAATTATTATTAATAATGATAACATTTAATTATCAACTCAATTAAAGCTAGAATTAAATTGCAGCTGGTTCCTCTTGGCAATTCAATGATGCTAATTATTTGTCAAATTAGTGTACAATGTTAAAGCAGAACAAAGATTATCACAGCTTAATACCGCGACAAGCAGGAAATAGCACCTTTCACGACCACCGGACATCCCAAAGCACTTTACAGCCAATGAAGTCCTTTTTAAGTATAGTCACTGTTATAATGTAGGAAACAAGGCAGCCAATTTGCACACAGTAAGTTCCCACAAACAGCAATGTGATAATGATCAGATAATCTGTTTTAGTGATGTTGATTGAGAGATCAAAATTGGCCAGGATACCAGGGAGAGCTCCTCTGCTCTTCTTCGAAATAGTGCCATGAGATCTTTTACATCCACCCGGGAGAGAAGATGCAGCCTCGATTTAATGTCTCCTCTGAAAGATGGCCCCTCCGACAGTGCAGCACTCCCTCAGCACTGTTCTGGAGTGTCAGCCTAGATTTATGTGCTCAAGTCTATGGAGTGGGACTTGAACCCTCAACCTTCTGACTCAGGGGCGAGAGTGTTACACACTGAGCCACGTCAGACATACAAATGACCTATAAGGGACAAACCTTTCACCAATGCATATATGCTGGGTGGAAACTTTTCAAACTTGATTTAAAGTTTAAGTCATGGGGAATTTGATTGTTGGAGAGGCCAAGAAGGTAGCTATATATTTAGCTTGGCCAGAGAAGACGATTACCAGACAGGCCAATGCCATCTCTGCCACTTACAGAAGGTTGTACAAAAGGCATACCAATTTCTACCCCGTTTTGGTCTTACCAAATAATATTTGGTTTGGCAACCTTTGTGCCAGTTTTGCCTCTGTGAAGCACCTTGAACATTTTCCCTAGGTGGAAGACACACTATAAAGGCAAAGCCTTGTGGTAAAATGCACATTTCATGCACTGTCACCATGGAGACGTGCCTCATCACATTTAGGAAATTCATATTGGTTGCGTTTTTTTTCAGCTCTATCCCGAGAGTTTTCGTCTGACGGTATAGAATAAGGTTTTAACAGATCACAAAGGTCTGTCATCCTTGGTGAAGATGTATTGGGCCACTACATACTACACATGTGGAAAGCAATGTTAGTGCATTGAGAAAATATCGCAATTTCATGAAGGCCTGATGTGAACAAGCCTGGAGTATGACTCCTGCTGCTGAGAAGGTGTTGCACCAGTGACAGGGTCTTGCCCTACCTTGGCTACAGGTGGGCTCGTGTCAGCTTTGGCTCAGTAATAAGAACATAAGAACATAAGAAATAGCAGCAGGAATAGGCCATTTGGGCCCTCGAGCCTGCTCTGCCATTTCAATGAGATAATGGCTGACCTGATCTTGGCCTCAACTTCACTTCCCCGCCCACTCCCCATAACCCTGGACTCCCTTATCAGTCAAAAATATGTCTATCTCCACCTTAAATATATTCAAAGACCCAGCCTCCACAGCTCCCTGAGAATGAGAATTCCAAAGATTCACGACCAACTGAGAGAAGAAATTCCTCCTCATTTCTGTCTTAAATGGCGACCCCTTATGAGAGGAATTATCCTCTCTGTATCTACCCTGACGAGCCCCTTCAGTATCTTATGTTTTAATAAGATCACCTCTCATGCTTCTAAACTCCAATGAGTACAGGCCCAACCTACTCAACCTTTCTTCATATGGCAACCTCTTCATCTCAGGAATCAACCTCGTGAACCTTCTCTGAACTGCCTCCAATGCAAGTATATCCCTCCTTAAATAAGGATACCAAAACTGTACGCAGTACTTCAGGTATGTTTTTAGTGTTTTCTACCATAAAGACCGATAAAAAATATTTGTTCAATGTCTCTACCATTTCCCTGTTACCCATTATTAATTCCTCAGTCTCATCCTCTAAGGAACCAACATTTACTTTAGCTACTCACTTCCTTTTTATATACCTGTAGAAGCTCTTACTATCTGTTTTTATATTTCTTATATATTTTTGCCTCTCCTGAAGTTCATGGACTCAACCCCACATTTAGACATTTGAGCACACAATCTAGACTGAGGGAGTGCTGCACTGTCATAAGATATGGTCTTTCAACTGAGTCTTCTACTGTTCCAACAGCCATCCAGACAAGCGAAGCAAGTGGAGGAAAAGGACCCAAAAAAGAAAATGACTCTTATTTATATAGCAACTTTCACCTTCTCAGGATGTCCCAATGAATACCTTTCGAAACGCAGTTACTGTTATTATGTAGGAAACATGGCAGCCATTTTGCGCACTGCGAGGTTCCACAACTAGCAATGAGACAAGTGACCAATTAATCTCTCTGGGTGAGACCTATTGAGGTGGATACAAAAGATCACATAGCACTTTTCAAAGAGCTGGGGAGTTCACCTAATCACTTGGCCAACATTTATCCCTCAACCAAAACCACCCAGAGAGATTAATTGATCACTTGTCTCATTGCTAGTTGTGGAACCTTGCTGTGCGCAAAATGGCTGCCGTGCTTCCGACATAACAACAGTAACTGCACTTCGAAAGGAATTCACTGCGACATCCTGAGAATGTGAAAGGTACTATTTAATAAGAGTCGTTTTATTTTTTGGTTCCTCTTTTTCCACTTGCTTCACTTGTCTGGATAGCTGTTGGGAAAGTAGATGACTATAATGACCTTGGAGACCCAGGCTGGGTCAAGTTGTAAGACATCTGACCAGGCATCTAGGCATATGGTCAAAACAAAATAGCGAATGAAAATGCTGGAAAAAAGAATCATAAACAATCAGAAAGGCAGCTCTAAAAGATCCAATAATAAAGTCCTCAATCAGAAACATTTCTACAAAAAAACCCAGTAAATCTTCCTTTAAAACGTTATTTATTTTCAAACCAGAATGTGCCTGTCATCGGCCACATATTATACAACGCATCCCCCTTGAGAAAATTGTGGCATTGACTTTATTATCATTTTATTTGAATTACATCGAGTTTACATTGGGCCCGAAATCCTGGTGCTGGGCTTCCCGCGGGCGCTCGCCAGAAAATAGTTTCAAAGATCCGCACCTACCTTTTACTGCTTCGCCCTCCAGCGATCCCGGTCGGAGGCCTCCTCTCCCTGAGCATCGGAGCGCGTTCACGTCTTGGAGATGGGGAGGGAGAAGATGGCGTCACGTGACACTGGACAGCCACTCAAGGTACAATATTCTCGTTCATAATAATGAGAACACCCCACCCCAAACGCCAAAACATAAACAAAAAAAATGGAAAAAGAACATCACATACTTAACATTGATTTAAATTGAAGTTAATAAATGTGTTAGAAAAAAAATATTTTTCGGATTTTTTTAAAGTTTTGTAATTAGGGTTTAAAATAAACTTACCTTAGTGGGCAAGGTTTTTAACAGAAAAATAGGGTTTTAAATTTTATTTTTACATGTTTTTTTTATATGTTTTAAAACTCTTAAAACTTTTGCCAGGCGCAAGAGTTTTAAGGACATTCGCTGGGCAAGAGATGGGCAAATTGTCCAATCTTGCCCATGCGATTGTCCCGGCTGCCGAGATCTGTCAAGCCAGAACTTGACAGATCGGAAAAGCTGGTTTTTGGCGCATGCACATTGAGCGCCGAAAACCGGCTTTTGCGGGGCCTCGCCGGGTCCATACACACTCCGTACAGACCCTGGATTTCAAGCCCATAGATTCCACAGCACAGAAGCAGGCCATTCGACCCAACTGGTCTGTGCTGGTGCCTAAGATCCTCTCATCCCTCTTCATCTTGCCCTATCAGCATATCCTTCTACTCCTTTCTCCCTCATCCAACGTCCTCATAAATGCATCTATGCTATTCGCCTCATCCACTCCATGTGATAGTGAGTTCTGCATTCTTACCACTCTCTGGGTTAAGAAGTTTCTCCTGAATTCCCTATGGGGTTTATTGGTGATTATCATATTTATCGTACCTATTATGATGTATTATAATATTAAAATAAAGTTCTTACACATTTAGGTTGCCGTAAAGTGTTGCTTGAAACTTTGCATGCTGAGCAAATTGGGTGGTACTTTGGCCCAAATGGATTCACCGCCTAATTTCCTGATAACCACTTGCACATTCCCCACCCGCCGACTCAAGCCTGCCAGTTGGTAAATATACCCTGTACGGCGTATACAAGTGGTGGGCAAAATGCGGCCCGCAGGCCGTATCTGATCGGTAAGTCCTTTTATCCAATCTGCTGGACGGGACAGAAATAGAACGTGAGCCAGAGCTTGAGCTGCACATTAATCTATCCACTTTCACTTCTCGTGGGTCAGAGATGGATCAGAACTGCAGTCAGGGAACATAAATTGATACTTAATTCAATTTATCAATTCCCCAGCCTGATCTTAACCAGATCCGTTCTGCGATTCTGGACCCCAATAGTGAACAACTGTACCCAGAATGCACTGCACACTCGACTATGCCCTATCCATTTTGGAGTCGGGTCATGGCTGCTCTGCTCATCTCCCTGACTCTTTTACCGAAGGAAGAGACCAGAGTCGCATCTTTTCTCTCCCGGTACCCAGAGTACGATGGCAGGGGGAGCTCTCATCACCATGTTTGGCACGGGTATGGATCCCGGGGCACAAGGATCCAGGTGACGCGATTGTCGTTCAGGCCTTACGAAGCCTCGGGCTCCCGTCCTCAGTACACAAAAAGAGAACACCTCTTGTGTCGGAGGCCCCGCAGACTCGAGCCACGCAGACTGTCAGTACAACATGTAATCGATCGATCAATCATTTCATTCATTAACAGAAGACCTGACTATTTTACACTACAATTTGTGTATTCAGGATAGTATCTGACTCCTTTCTGAATTTATGTTTATGTTTACGCAATGCTCGCTGTAATTTTCTTTTTCGTCCATGGTCCCTTTAAATTTGCTGCACGGCCACCAATGTTCCAGCTAATTGTTTTTGTGTGTGCGGCCCCTTTAAGGGTCTGCGAGGCCCATTAACTTAACATTGAAAGAGTCGGTCCTGGAAAACAGCCGGGCAGCTTATAGGAAACGTTGGCTCTTCCAACAGCAGGAGCTGGTGAGTGGCCTGCACGGGCCCTTGTTATTGGTGCATGACCACACACCGTAAGGGAACATCGATATATGGCCCTCAACAGCTCACCCAAACTTGTTAAGTAGCCCTCCAACCCAAATAATTGCCCATCCCTACTGTATACAGTATCAATGGGAACTAAGTCTCTGTTCATTTGTAAGAAACGAGGACATCTGGTGGCCAGATTATAAATCAAGTGTGGTCAGTGCTTCAATGCTGGGGATGTTGGCCTGGTTGAGGACACTAATGTTGGTGCGTCTGTCCTCCCAGGGGATTTGTAGGATCTTGTGGAGACATCATTGGTGGTATTTCTCCAGCTTCTTGAGGTGTCTGCTATACATGGTTCATGTCTCTGAGCCATACAGGAGGGTAGGTATTACTACAGCCCTGTTGACCATGAGCTTGGTGGCAGATTTGAGGGCCTGGTCTTCAAACACTCTTTTCCTCAGGCGGCTGAAGGCTGCACTAGTGCACTGGAGGCGGTGTTGGATCTCGTCATCAATGTCTGCCCTTGTTGATAAGAGGCTCCCGAGGTATGGGAAATGGTCCATGTTTCAGCATTGAAGCACTGACCACACTTGATCAGCTCCGCTGGGCAGGCCACATTGTCCGCATGCCAGACATGAGACTCCCAAAGCAAGCGCTCTACTCGGAACTCCTTCATGACAAATGAGCCAAAGGTGGGCAGAGGAAACGATACAAGGACACCCTCAAAGCCTCCCTGATAAAGTGCAACATCCCCACTGACATCTGGGAGTCCCTGGCCAAAGACCGCCCTAAGTGTAGGAAGTGCATCCGGGAGGTCGCTGAGCACCTCAAGTCTCATCGCCGAGAGCATGCAGTAATCAAGCGCTGGCAGCGGAAAGGGCATGCGGTAAACCTGTCCCACCCACACTTTCCCTCAACGACTATCTGTCCCACCTGTGACAGGGACTGTGGCTCTCATATTGGACTGTTCAGCCACCTATGGACTCATTTTCAGACTGGAAGCAAGTCTGCCTCGATTCTGAGACTGCCTATGATGATGATGAGATTATAAATGTCATACAAACATTGCAACAGTTAGGGTGCAAATAGCTGAAGAACTGAGTCGCAGGTGGAACATGAATAGACATGAACCCCAGAAAAACAGCGCAAACGCCACTTTTCCAGGATTTCTGGCAGACAGAAGGGAGAACCACTGTGCGAGTTCACCCCCATGGGATGTTACAGCACAGAAACAGGCCATCAACTCTGTGATGGTGTTTTTCTGCACATATACCTCTTGGTATAATCCCACTCTGCTGCTCATTCCTCACACTTTATATGAATGGAAGTGCCACTACAGTACAAGAGTTCGGAAGTTATTTAGTAACGGAAGATTTTACTATTTTGTGTAAAATAGTAAAATAAAGGGTACGGTAGCAGAGTGGTTATGTTACTGGATATGAATGATCCAGGGGCGTGAGTTCAAATCCCATCACGGCAGCTTGGGAATTTTAATCCAGTTAATTAAATACATCTGGAATAAAAAGCTATTATCAGTAATGCTGAGCTTGAAACTATTGGATTGTTGTAGAAACCCATCTGGTTCACTGATGCCCTTTAGGGAAGGAAATCTGCCGTCCTTACCCAGTCTGGCCTATATATGACTCCAGACCCACAGCAATGTGGTTGACTCTTAACTGCCTTCTACGGTTCAAGATGGTGGCTCACCATCATCTTCTAAAGGGCATTTCGGAATGGGCAATAAATGCTGATCTTGCCAGCGATGCTTACATCCTATGAATGGATTTAAAAAAAGTTAACAATGGGGTCTGAACGATAGTCCGATTGTAATCTTATTTTCCCCAGTTGATCCTGAGTTTGCATTGGGCCTACTCAATCTGCTTTGTCTGTGATCATTGGGCCTCAAAGTCTCCTTTTCCTTCTGACACCATGTGCCCAACTTCCTCCCTCCCTTGCCCAAAAAAGCACCGTGCAACATTTTACCACGTTAAAGGTGCTATATAAATGCAAGTTGTTGTTATTTGGCTGTGAAAAGTGACGTCATTAAGACCCAGGTCAGTCATTGGAACGTGGGTAGATACAGCAGGATCGGCGAGAGACTGTGGAGGGATGTGATCGGGGCCCAGGGCAGGCGCGAGTTCGGGGCCAGGGGCCCAGGGGCAGCACAGGCCAGCCCACACTGCGATATGTGTGCGCACTAGGTCCATGCAGCAGAGCTGGTCTCCAGTTGTCTTGGGTAATCCTTGCCACTGGACCAAGACCTAGCTCTGTCAAGCCCGTGTGGTGGCTGGTGTGCAACGGCCACCACATGTTAAAAAAATTCACGCACAGACATCTTCCATCCTTCAGGATGTAGTTCGGGTCCTTCATTGAAACACCTGTAAACTCGTCATTTTTTTTACATGGAAGCAAGTCATCCTCGTTTCGAAGGACCGCCTATGATGATGATGATGATGTTATTTCAAGATGGAGGCACCATCATGCACTTAGCTGTTCCTGAAATCCTAATACCACCAGCTTTGCGTTGGATTATGGGGAATGGCCGGCTCATTCAGGTGTAGGCACGGACAGCATTATCAGCCTCAACACATGGGGCAGTGTCTGCCAGGAGTGGAGATTAGGAACATAGGAACAGGAGTAGGTCATTTAGCACCTCGAGCCTGTTCCATTATTCAATGAGACTGTGGCTGATCTACGACCTAACTCTGTATCCCTTAATGTCTTTGGCCCATATCTCTGAATACCTTTGGTTAACAAAAAACTATCAATCGCAGATTTAAAATCAACAATTGATCCAGCATCAATTGCCATTTGCGGAAGAGAGTTCCAAACTTCTAACACCCTTTATGTGTAGAAGTGTTTCTTAATTTCACTCCTGAAAGGTCTGACTCTAATTTTTAGACTAGGGCCCTAATCCAAGACACCCCAACCAGTGGAAATAGGTTTCCTCTATCTAGCCTATCTATTCCCCTTAATATCGAGGGAGGATTCCTAGAGTTGAGGCCAGGGGCCGAAGCATTTCTATGGCTGAGATTGAGAGTGGGAGCATTCCTGGAGCTGTGGCAGTTCCCAATTATAGGACATTATTAATGTAACCATGTGGTCATCAATCAGCAGGTTCCTCCTTTCCCTCTCTGTCAGTACCTACCTCACCTTGCCCAGTGCTGCTTCCTCAAGGTCAATATATGCATCCTTTGAATATGTTTAGCTGATGTTTGGCAACATTAGTGAGAAAGAGGCAGGCTACTGGAGCTGCCTTGTGGACAGGGGTACAATATTAGATTATCACTCTACAACACAGAACTTGTATTGAACAATACATTGCATGATGGTTTGTGCAGTAATGTGTATGCTGGTGTTTGGGGAGGATAAGACACAAAAGTGGAATGGCACTAGCAATGACCCACAATGGACTGCAGCATAAAAGGCCATTTAGCCCATTGAGTCAATGCTGTCTCTTTGCTAGAGCAATGTAAAGCTGATTCCCATTGCCCTGCTCTCTACTCATAGTCTTGTACTATCTCTGCTGCAAATATTTAACCAATTTTGCCTTGAAAAGATGCAATGCTTTCTCCTTCATTTACTCCTTGTGGTAAAGCATTTCATGTTCCAACAACTGTCTATGAACAGATCCTTTTTCGAACCACCCTATTCAACCTCTTAGCGACAATTTTAAATGGACAAATCTAGATAAGGACTTCCCCATCAGACGAAAGAGCCTTTTCCGAATTTATCCCAATTTATGTAGTGCCTGTAACATACCAAAATGTCCCAAGGCATTTCACAGGAATGTTATAAAACAAGGAGATATTAGGACGTGACCAAAAACCTGGTCAAAGTGGCAGGTTTTATGGAGTGTCTTTAAGGAAGAGAGAGGGGTAGCAAGGCAGAGAGGTTTAAGGAGGGAATTCCAGAGCTTAGTGCCCAGGCAGCTGATGGCACAGCCACCAATCGTGGAATGATGCAAAGTGGGGATGCGCAAGAGGCCAAAATTGGAGGAGCACAAGAGTAACAAGACCCTTTGTCCATTCATTTGACTATGAACGTGTAGAGTAATGGAGAAAATAGAGACAGAGAGAAAACTTTACGACAGAGGTTGAAATCCAGCAGTAATGGTGGGTTCGGAAATGTATTCTTTTTGTGGAACTGCTTGCAAGAGGACAGATTAACAAAAACCAACAGAGCAAAAAGTAACACAGCCTCCAGCAGAAGAAAAAGACCGCTGACAGTTTGCAACATTGCCTGTAGCATGCAGACAATACCCAGTTTAATGGCATGACAAGGTCTCCGTGTCAACTTAGACACAGATCATATTCACGCTCAAAAGCAGGCTTGTGAAGCAAGTCTATCACTGGCATATTCTGCAAATGGCAGGGGACAGGAAGATACACGCAAGTTGTTCAAGTGTCACATGAAAGGGCTTTTGCCAGTACTGAAAATAATAAAAAGAGTAGGTGGTTCGGTAGCAACATAAGACACTGGCAAATCACAAGACAAACCTTTGAATATAAGCCGTCAGCAAAAAACAGTTTGCTAACATCTTGGTTTCAAGTGGTCCTCGGAGGTGAAGTCGAGCCCATTAGCTTCATTTTGCGTGTGCGAGGGTTGACAGTTGCCGTGGTAACACACTGTTCTGATACAGTGCCATTTGAGGTCTCCTTCAAATATTCTGTCAACTGCGTTTCTTTTCTTTTTTCAAAAAAAGCCTTCATGAAAGAGGAATACTTAACATCCCAGAGGGCGTATAAAGAAAAATATAAAATTATGCTTTGCCACATGTATTTTTAACATGTCTGTTCAGTCTTCTCTGGGTATGGGGTTACCACCCTATCAGGGTGTCTCAGCAGCTTGTCCTCCCTCGGGACTTAATTAAATTCCCATATTATAGAAACATAGAAATTTACAGCGCAGAAGGAGGCCATTTCGGCCTATCGTGTCCATGCCAGCCGACAAAGAGCCGCACGGCCCTTGGTCAGCAGCCCTAAAGATTACATATAAACCAACGAACAATGACAGAAAGACAAAGAGTACCCAGCTCAACCAGTCCGCCTCACACAACTGCGACACCCCTTATACTAAAAACATCTATACTCTACCCCAACCGGAGCCATGTGATCTCCTGGGAGAGGCGAAAACCAGATTAAAAACCCAGGCCAATTTAGGGAGAAAAAATCTGGGAAAATTCCTCTCTGACCCATCCAGGCAATCGACACTCGTCCAGGAGATCACCCTGGCTGTATTCTATTCCCTGCAGTACTTACCGTTATATCTACGTCGTCCAACAAAAGGTCATCCAGTCTAATCCCAATTACCAGCTCTAGGTGCGTAACCCTGCAGGTTATTGCACTTTAAGTGCCCATCCAACCATCTCTTAAAAGTGGTGAGGGTTTCTGCATCCACCACTTTTCCAGGCAGCGAGTTCCAAATCCCCACAACCCTCTGCGTAAAGAAGCCCTCACCCAAATCCCCTCTAAACCTTCCACCAACCACCTTAAAACTATGCCCCCTCATAATAGCCCCCTCCACCAATGGAAATAGGCCCTTACTATCCACAGTGTCCAGGCCCCTCAATATTTTGTACACCTCGATGAGGTCTCCTCTCAGCCTCCTCTGTTCCAATAAGAACAAACCCAGCCTATCCAATCTGTCCTCATAACTAAGATTCTCCATTCCAGGCAGCATCCTAGTAAAGCTCCTCTGCACTCTCTCTAGTGCAATTCACGCCCTTCCTATAATACGGCGACCAGAACTGCACGCAGTACTCCAGCTGTGGCCTAACCAAAGTATTATACGGTTTAAGCTTAACCTCCCTGCTCTTATATTCTATGCCTCGGCCAATAAAGGCAAGCATTCCGTATTCCTTCGTAACCACCTTATCCACCTGGCCTGCTACTTTCAGGGATCTGTGGACAAGCACTCCAAGATCCCTTTGTTCATCTACACTATTAAGTGGGCTACCGCTTAATGTGTATAACCCTTTTCTTATTAGCCCTCCCAAAGTGCATCACCTCACACTTCTCTGAATTAAATTCCACTTGCCACTGCTCTGCCCACCTGACCAGTAGACTGATATCCTCCTGCAGCCCATGACTGTCCTCTTCATTATCAACCACACAGCTAATTTTAGTGTTATCTGCAAACTTCTTGATCATACTCCCTAAAATCAAATCTAAAACGTTGATATATACCACAAAAAGCAAGGGACCCAGTACTGAGCTCTGCAGAACCCCACTGGAAACATCCTTCCAGTCACAAAAACATCCATCAATCATTACCCTTTGCTTCCTACCTCCAAGCCAAGCTTGGTCAAAGAGGTATTTTTAAGGAGCATCTTGAATGAGGAAAGAAAGGTAGAGAGGCAGTGAAGTTAAGGCAGGGTGTTTCAGAGCTTAGGGCCTAGGCAACAGAAGGCATGGCCACCAATGGTTGAGCGATTATAATCAGGGCTGCTCAAGAGGGCAGAATGAGAGGAGCGCTGACATCTCGAGGTGGCCATGGGGCTGGAGGAGATTAGAGAGATAGGGAGGGGCGAGGCCATGGAGCGATTTGAAAATAAGGATGAGAATTTTGAAATCAAAGCGGAGCAGGCTCAAGGGGCCGTATGGCCTACTCCTGCTCCTATTTCTTATGTCCTTAACCGGAAGCTAATGTAGGTCAGCGAACACGGGTGATGGGTGAGCGGGACTTGGTGCAAGTTAGGACACAGGCAGCCGAGTTTTCGATCACCTCTAGTTTACATAGGGTAGAATGAAGGAGGCCAGCCAGGAATGCTGTCCTCCCACATATTCATCCATTTAATACAGCATCCATTTACAAACTTAGGGGTCGGCTCAAGTGCTGCTTTTGCTAGGAGCCCTCAACATCAGATTGTTGTCCAGCTGGGACTGAACATCGAGTGTCTGAGAATTCTGCATTCTATATTTTCATCTCTGTATTTGTCAACTTATTAGCATGGTGTATTAAATAAAAACAGAAAATGCTGGAAATACTCAGCTGGTCAGGCAGTACCTGAGGAGAGAGAATCACGTCCTTATTTTGATGCTCTTCACTAATCAAAAAATTTTTTTAACTGCAATAACACCACTGACTGCCTTTCAACCCTGTCTTTCTGAAGTTAGGACGGTGGGTCTTGAGGAGCACATCAATACTTGCATGGGATTCCCTTCCTTCTCCTCCCTCCCTGCCCACAGCAAGAAAGTTGTGATGACTTGCTAGACCCATTCAAAAAGCTTATACAATTACAATCATAGTCAGATATGACCAACAGTCTCAAGCCTATCACCTGTATATCTATTGAGCTCGAAATTCAATACCGCTGGAAAGCCAGTGCTCCCTCCACCTTTTTGTGACCATTAGCAGCAACATTTTTTCGTGGCTGGGCTACCCCATATTCAGCTCCAAAAGTGTACAAATGGGTTCCAGCACTAATTAACCCTTCCAAAGTGCTTTTTTCAGCGGTGTGGCTGTGTTAATTTGAGCGTTATCACCTCTGAGAAATTCAGCCTGCAGGTAAGGGTTTCTAACGAGCCAGTTGCTCCCTGGCCTTTTTAAAGACCATGGTTTGCAGCAAGGCCCTGAGGAGTGAAGGAGTTTGGAAGGATGGCTGGTGTAAGATGTGCAAGGAGAGTCAACACTGATATGGAGGAGAAAATACTGTTTGCTGACGTGGGGAGACCTGGCACCCCGCCAGTACATAATACATGGAGGGAGATCGCAGGGGAGGTGTTAGGCACCTCCATATACATGAGGACCCACTCTCCCAGGAGGGTGCTGGCCAGTCTGCACCCGGCCCTTCCAGGGTGGCAATGGGTTGATGCCTCCAAGCTCTGGGGCGACGGAGATCCTCCTCCGCCTCCTCAGGTGGTACTGCTGGCTCAACCTCTAGCGGCTGTCCCCTCATGATGGCTATGAGTTGTGGGTATCGCTGGCAAGGCCAGCATTTATTGCCCATCCCTAATTGCCCTCGAGAAGGTGGTGGGGAGCCGCCTTCTTGAACCGCTACAGTCCATGTGGTGAAGGTTCTCCCACAGTGCTGTTAGGGAGGGAGTTCCAGGTTTTTGACTCAGTGACGAAGAAGGAACGGTGATATATTTTCAAGTCAGGACATTGCGTGACTTGGAGGGAAATTTGGAGATGATGGTGCTCCCATGTGCCTGCTGCCATTGTCCTTCCAGGTAGTAGAGGTTGCAGAGGCAAATGTGCTACCAACTGAGTCAAGTTAAGCTACCAGAATCGTGGAGAACTCTGTACAACTCAAGGTGATAGCAATGATTTACACAAGTCTCCTTCACGAGTAGAATATGGTATTCAAACTTCTTGTGTAATATTTTATGTATACAATTGAAAGCTGTAATGTAAAATATATATTTAAACATGAAGCAATCATTTAATATCAAGTTCATTTTACAGAATTGACAATGTTGCCATGACTTTAACAATGTAGGTGAAACATTCCTGTCCATCTCCACTGGACGCATGTGCTCGTGTGTACCAAAACAAACACATTTTGCCCATAATTTTAAGAAAAAGACCAACATTTATTAGTTATTTGCAATAATCAGTTAGAAAACTATTGCTTTATGCACAAAATGGCATCCAGAAAAGTTCCTGCGTGCTTGATCTGCACATTTACGAAGCCGTGTTTATGCAAGAGCTTCCTGTACTCTGACCCACTCCTCTCCTTCCCTTCGCTTTGCATGAGCATGTTGAGAGACTGTAGCACAGCTCCACTGGGCTTGGTCTTTCGGTCATACAGCACGAGCTCAGCCAGCAGAAGGCCGCATCCTATAAATTCCACAACAATTCATTCGATCAGTAAAATAACAGAGCAATTCATTCAATCAGCAAAATACCAGAGCAATTCATTCAATCAGTAAAATACCAGAGCAATTCATTCAAACAGTAAAATATCAGAGCAATTCATTCAATCAGTAAAATACCAGAGCAATTCATTCAATCAGTAAAATACCAGAGCAATTCATTCAATCAGCAAAATACCAGAGCAATTCATTCAATCAGTAAAATACCAGAGCAATTCATTCAATCAGTAAAATACCAGAGCAATTCATTCGATCAGTAAAATACCAGAGCAATTCATTCAATCAGTAAAATACCAGAGCAATTCATTCGATCAGTAAAATACCAGAGCAATTCATTCGATCAGTAAAATAACAGAGCAATTCATTCAATCAGTAAAATACCAGAGCAATTCATTCAATCAGTAAAATACCAGAGCAATTCATTCGATCAGTAAAATACCAGAGCAATTCATTCGATCAGTAAAATACCAGAGCAATTCATTCAATCAGTAAAATACCAGAGCAATTCATTCGATCAGTAAAATACCAGAGCAATTCATTCAATCAGTAAAATACCAGAGCAATTCATTCGATCAGTAAAATACCAGAGCAATTCATTCGATCAGTAAAATACCAGAGCAATTCATTCAATCAGTAAAATACCAGAGCAATTCATTCAATCAGTAAAATACCAGAGCAATTCATTCAATCAGTAAAATACCAGAGCAATTCATTCGATCAGTAAAATACCAGAGCAATTCATTCAATCAGTAAAATACCAGAGCAATTCATTCGATCAGTAAAATACCAGAGCAATTCATTCAATCAGTAAAATACCAGGACAATTCATTCGATCAACAATATTCCAGAACAATTCATTCAATCAGTAAAATACCAGAGCAATTCATTCGATCAGTAAAATACCAGAGCAATTCATTCAATCAGTAAAATACCAGGACAATTCATTCGATCAACAATATTCCAGAACAATTCAATCAGTAAAAGTAATATTTTGCATGCAAAGAGACTTTAAAATTAAGAAGCAAAAACAAAGAACAGAAAAATGTAACAAATTCCCACTGGGCCACGAGGAATAGGATCCCAGATAAAGTGGTTGATGCTGTGACAATTAACACCTACAAGGAAAGAACTAGATGAATATCTGGTTACAAACGGAATTGTGGGTTATAGTGAATAGAGACCGAGATTGCTGAATGATTGTTGAGCTTCTTAGACAATGAAAATGTCATGTCAAGGAAAGCAAATGGGATAGGAAGTATAATGCAAGAAATAAGGCTACATAGGTGCTCGGGAGGTCTGTTCAAATTACAGTGAGATAGGGCAGGTAGGTAGGACCGAGGCAGAATCCTCTCCAGGGTAGAGTCCACGAGAGAAGGAATAGGTTTACTAGGCTGAAAAACCTTTCCTATTCAGGGAATGTACTTTGAAAGGATTGTAGTTTAACTTAAAAAGCCCCTCTAAAACGCACTACCCATTTTGAGCATAACTCGAGAATAAGGTTAAAGTTCCAGATTTGGAATGTAATGTCTGAAAAAAGGCATTACTTATGGACAGAGCCACATCACAGAAATGATCCAGCTTCCACAGTCTGAGGCAATTGGCAGAAAGTAGAACTTCCTGGAGAGGCTCAGATCTCAGAACATATGCTTGGAATAAAACCTAGTCTATAAACAATTAAAAAAAAAAGCTGTACTAAATGTTATTTTTAGATTATAAGCAGTAGCGTGCTCAGAAAACTACATTGTGATTCAAGGCGCATTATATCGATTGAAATGGTTCCAGAATGTCTCCATTTGAATGTGCGAAAATGGAATACCATTTAATTCTTTTCCCTTTTCTTTCATCTTTCTATATATCCATGGCCGTTTTGTTCCCATTCCTTCTCCCGCTCCAATTTTGGAGATCTGATTAAGTCAGATGTTTGCTATATTCTATTTTCTCTGGTCTCAGTTTTACAAGAAACATAATCCATCTCTTATTTTATATAAAGCATATTCATCACATTTCAGAACAGATCCTGGGTTTCCACCAAGTTACAGCAGGCACCACATCGAAATCAGAAACTTTTACACTAACATTTCGATAAACGCCTACAAATGCTTTAACCTTTTTTTAAAAAAGAAATGCCTACCATCGACAATCTCTGACAATCAGTTATCTGACCTGTTCCTTACACACACAAACACTTTTTCTTTGTTCTTTTATCAGCACCTATTTCTCAGTTAGATACCCATCTCTCCCAATCTATCATTGTGCTTTCCTTTAAAGCCTCCCCAAGACAGAGAAATAGAGATCAAGAGACATGTTTAAACTGCTCCACAGCATTTGTGCACTGGAAGCCTTGAATCGAGAGTGACATGATCTTGCTGGTTTAGTATTACATATAAAATACGGTACAGAAACAGGCTATTCGGCCCAACTCACTCCATGCCGGCGTTTATGCTGCACTCGAGCCTCCTCCTGTCTTTCCTCATCTAACTCTATCAGCATAATCCTCTATTCGCTTCTCCCTCATATGCTTGTCTAGCTTCCTTTTAAATGCATCTATACTATTCGTTTCAACCACTCCTTGTGGTAAGTTCTCAACACTCTCTGGATAAAGACGTTTCTTCTGAATTCCCTATTTGATTTCTTGGTGACTATCTTATATTGAAGGCCCCTAGTTTTGCTCTTCCCCACAAGTGGAAACACTCTGTGTCCACTCTTATCAAAACCTTTCTTAATTTTAAAGACCTCGGGGGAGAAATTAGGCTGCTTAGCGCCTGAGGGCAGGGTCACTAAAACGGCATTAAGGGGTTAGGGACTGGGTGAGGCAAATGCAGCGACAGTTTACCGCTGATGCTAACTCTTCCCGCCTTGTAGAGCATGACATCATAAAGTGCTCAGCGCCCCGTTATTACACCCGCCCCCTGCTGTATCGCTGGACGTCAACAACGACAGCAAGAGGTGTTGTTGTCAACTCGGCTGGCCACTTTGGGTGCGCTAATTAACGGGAATGGTTTTCAGGTAGGCCAAACTTTATTATTTGCACCAGTCTGGTGCCTGCTCAAAGTTTTTGATGTTTCATTGCTGCAAGATGTCCAAGCCCTCCACTTTGAGAGTGTCTGGGGCTATAATGGCAGTCGCGCAGGTCGCCTCGCAATGCAGAGCTGCCGGCAGGTAGGTTGTGCAGCATCATTGGTCCTTCCCTTTAAGCGAGGGATGCAGCCTCTGATGCCATTAGCAATGCGCTGCAAATTGTTCAGCACTCTGCAAGTACCGCCCTGCTTTCGGGCTTTACCGCCGAAGAGAAGTGTTCTTTTCGAGCGCTAAAGCTGAATTTCCCCGCGGGAGAGAATCATAAGCGCCTGGCACTATTTTTCAAAAGTTAGCGCAATGGGGTGCTTTGGAATTTCAAGCCCCTCTACTTTCCTGTACTTGGGAAAACTTTCAGAAAAGTTGTGATAAGTGCAACAATGTGAGAAATTAATCACGTCTGGGAGGGAAATGTGACACAAATGATCGTTTGGTTCAATCTCAGCCATTTGAGAGAAAACAGCTCAAAAGTCAAAAGTGAAAAACAAAAACTTCAACCAATGCTGGAAAAGTTATTTCTGTAAAGTAGAAACGCACGCTCTTCAAACAAATAACAAAGGAAACCTAGTGCTGTGTAAACATCGTACAATTAAGACAGTAAAAGAGCTTGAAGCATTAAAAGAAAAGCAGACACATTTCTGTAAAGCAGTCAGCTGATAAGCCTCTCGGGTTATTTCAAACATAGTCCTGCTAGAAAATGGGCAGTTTCTATATACCATGACACTGCTCACAGTGCTCCGGGAGGTCATTTTTCTGTCTCAAGACACACCGAGGTTAATTTAAACTTCAGGCGTTAGTGTAAAATGGATGATATCAAACTGGCTGCCCAATATATTGATGGCAATAGTCAGGAAAACCAGGCATGGTGTAATGGGCAGCTCACTCGATAGCGTCCAAAGTTAAATTCAATATTGTTTGACTCAACATCGACTTCAACAATTTCAAACCATAACCTTTGCCCCTATTTTTTTTTCCTGTTTATTTTCTCTTTCCCACGGCAGCTGTTGTTGATTCTGCCATCTCCATTTACAGGTTGTACCTCTCCAGTCCGGGACTCTCTAATCCGGAAACATTCATGGTTCGGGATCAGTCCCGGCATGGGTGACGTCCCGCTTTCCCGCGCTGTTGAGTGAGGAATGATTAAATGCTGCGCAGTGGTTTTCTGCGCAGCGCATACGCAGAATACTTCCGGGCCGTCGGTCCCAACTGTGTCACACTCTGTGACTGGATTGAATAGATTTAGCGCATGCGCACAGAAGTCGCACAAATTCAGCTGCGGGGTCGGGACCTGATAGCCGCCTCCATCTTATTTCGAACTGCTTGGAGTGAGGGCGCGTGGTGGGGGTGAGGGGGGAGGGGTTGGGGGAAGACAAGACCTTAAAAAAAAAAGCAGCAAACCAGCAGAGAGCGCGCGCGAGTGAGGCCCAAGTTTCGCAGCTGGAGCGTGGCAGAGGCGTTCAGGAGCCCGGGCGCGGTCATCAAGTACCGACCGGTAAGCCTAGGCTCGGCGTGACCTCCCGTGGTTCGGAAAATTTGCTGTTCCGGCACCGGTCAGGTCCTGAGGGTGCCGGACCAGAGAGGTCCAACCTGTACACCCTATCTAGTCTCATCTTTTGTTTCTTAACTTGTCTCATTACCATCTCCTTTTGCCTCGTACCATCATCCCTTTTGTCTCTTAAACTCTACCACCTTCCACTCTATCACAGACTTTCCCTTTTGTTCTTTCCTCTCCTGCCCACTTTCCCTGCCTTTGCACTTGCTTAAAAACCTGTTACATCTCGAACTTTCTCCAGTTCTGATGTCGGGTCATTGTCCTGAAACATTAACAGCTTCGCTCTCCACAGATGAGTGCCTGACCTGCTGAGTATCTCTGGCATTTTCTGTTTTTATTTCTGATTTCAGCATCCGCAGTATTTTGTTTTTGTGTTAAACTTACCCCCAACTGCTTTATAAAAAAAAGTCAAATGGAGGCAAAGCATTTCCCAGGAGGGAGAAGAATAAGAAGAAAACAAGGCAACTTGCGCTGAAGAAGAGATGCAAGAGGCTTCCATTACCTGGTTTGCACGCCTGAGAGAGTCTGCTTAACAGGAGATTAACCTTGTCTTCTGTCCAGTAATGCAGAATATTTAAGAGAATGTAAAGCTCTGCCTCTGGTAAGTCATCTGTGAAGAAGTTTCCTTTTTGGGGGGAGGGAATAAACTGGAAAGTTAAAATGCAGCCTGACCTGCAGAGTATTTCCAGCATTTTCTATTTTTGTTTCAGATTCCAGCATCCACAGTATTTTGCTTTTGTGTTAAAATGACCCCAAACAGCTTCCACAGAAACATAGAAACATAGATATAGAAAATAGGTGCAGGAATAGGCCATTTGGCCCTTCGAGCCTGCACCACCATTCAATATCATGGCTGATCATGCACTTCAGTACTCCATTCCTGCTTTCTCTCCATACCCCTTGATCCCTTTTGCCGTAAAGGCCACATCTAACTCCCTTTTGAATATATCTAATTAACTGGCCTCAACAACTTTCTGTGGTAGAGAATTCCACATGCTCACAACTCTCTGAGTGAAGAAGTTTCTCCTCATCTTGGTCCTAAATGGCTTACCCCTTATCCTTAGACTGTGACCCCTGGTTTTGGACCTCCCCAATATCGGGAACATTCTTTCTGCATCTAACATGTTCAATCCCGTCAGAATTTTATATGTTTATGAGATTACCTCTCATTCTTCTAAACTCCATTGAATATAATCTAGTTGATCCAGTCTTTCTTCATATGTCAGTCCTGTTATCCCGAGCATCAGTCTGGTGAACCTTCACTGCACTCCCTCAATAGCAAGAATGTCCTTCCTCAGATTAGGAGACCAAAACTGTACACAATATTCAAGGTGTGGCCTCACCAAGGCCCTGTACAACTGCAGTAATACTTCCCTGCTCCTATACTCAAATCCTCTCGCTATGAAAGCCAACATACCATTTGCCTTCTTCATCACCTGCTGTACTTGTATGCCAACCTTCAATGACTGATGTACCATGACACCCAGGTCTCGTTGCACCTCCCCTTTTACTAATCTGTCACCATTCAGATAATAATCTGCCTTCCTGTTTTTACGACCAAAGTGGATAACCTCACATTTATCTACATTATACCGCATCTGACATGCATTTGCCCACTCACCTAACCTGTCCAAGTCACCCTGCAGCCTCTTAGCATCCTCCTCACAGCTCAAACTGCCACCCAGTTTAGTGTCATCTGCAAACCTGGAGATATTACATTCAATTGCTTCGTCTAAATCATTAATGTATATTGTAAATAGCTGGTACGCTGCTTTTGTTTTATGTTAACATTGTAGTGTGCTCAGCATACCTACAACTTTCCCCACCCTACTGACAGATGGAGAAGGAAAAAAAAACTTTTGTAACATATACCCTAGGATTACGGTTAGTTCTTGGTGTTGGAAAATTACGCTGTTTAGACTGTGGCATGATACAGGAACAGTCCTGGTGCATTTATCATTTATTTAGTTTTTAGCTAGGTCACCATGATCACCATGCCTAAAAATGGGCAAATCTAAAAATTTGAGAGATCAATATCATACTACAGTATTTCAAATCTAACCGTTAGAATCTGGAAAAAAACTAAAAGCTAACTTTACATCGACATTTTTGCAACAGGTCAGTTTTGGGTCTACGTTAGATATTCTCTCAGGTACTGGTCATTCCCGTAAGTGGTCCAAGAGTTGCATTTCGAGAAGTGGGCCCGTACTGCCCAATATTTTATTATACGACAGTGTAACCAGGGATATAACAATGAGGCTCTCTGTGATCCGAACTGGAGATAGTATCTTCCACACACGACACCCACATGAACTTTTCTGATCTTTCAGCATTTGGAATGAGAAACACCTTGGTGAGACAAGGCCAAGCTCAATCATTAAGCTGCTTTATCAGTATCCGTGTCAACTGTGGCTCAGTGGGTAGCACCCTCGACTCCGAGGCAGAAGTTTGCGGATTCGAATTCCACTCCAGGGACTTGAGCACAAAAATCTAGGTTGACACTCCCAGTGCAGTGCTGAGGGAGTGCTGCGCCATCTTTCAGATGAGATGCTAAACGGACGTCTGCTCTCTCAGGTGGATGTAAAAGATCCCATGGCACTATTTCGAAGACTAGCAGGGGAATTATCCCCGGTGTCATAGCCAATATTTATCCCTCAATCAACATCACTAAAACAGATTATCTGGTCATCATCACATTGCTGTTTGTGGGAGCTAGCTGGAACTGCACCCCAGCAGACGAGTGGTGAGAAAATTAGCTTTAAAAAGTGCAATCATTAAAACTCTAATACCTTCTGGTGAGGATCTTCCAACACCTCTCACTCTCTGAGCAGGACAGAAGATTGATGGCAATCCTTCTTTAAACTCCAGCTTCCCATCT
The DNA here is from genome assembly GCF_044704955.1 of Pristiophorus japonicus. Classification (NCBI taxonomy): domain Eukaryota; kingdom Metazoa; phylum Chordata; class Chondrichthyes; family Pristiophoridae; genus Pristiophorus; species Pristiophorus japonicus. Next base: position 203,659,652 of record NC_091986.1, read on the forward strand.
TTCTCCAGCACAATCTTTCTGGTCTCTGTTTTACTCTTACTGCTATGGTAAGTAATCCACTGTACTTTGTTCTTGCTTCACCTATGCTGCAAAATTGCTGTCCTGATTTCCATTCCAGGATTTAAGTACTTCATCTAGGTGGACAATCCAGTGTTGCATTGCCTGAGATACTGTCCTTTGGAAGAGATATTAACTGAAGCCCATTTGCCTGGTTACATAAGAACAAAAGAAATGGGAGCAGGAGTAGGCCATACGGCCCCTCGAGCCTACTCCGCCATTTTATACTATCCAATCATGGACTCAGCTCCACTTCCCTGCCCGCTCCCCATAACCCCTTATTCCCTTAACGGTTAAGAAATTGTCTATCTCTGTCTTAAATTTATTCAATGTCCCAGATTCCACAGCTCTCTGAGGCAGCGAATTCCACAGATTTACAACCCTCAGAAAATAAATTTCTCCTCATCTCAGTTTTAAATGGGCGACCCCTTATTCTAAGATTATGCCCCCTAGTTCTAGTCTCCACCATCAGTGGAAACATTCGCTCTGCATCCACCTTGTCAAGCCCCCTCATAATCTTATATGTTTCGATAGATCACCTCTCAATCTTCTGAATTCCAATGAGTAGAGGCCCAACCTACTCAACCTTTCCTCATAGGTCAACCCCCCGGAATCAACCTAGTGAACCTTCTCTGAACTGCCTCCAAAGTAAGTATATCCTTTTGTAAATATGAAAACCAAAACTGCACGCAGTATTCCATGTGTGGCCTCACCAATACCCTGTATAACTGTAGCAAGTCTTCCCTGCTTTTATACTCTATATCCCCTTTGCAATAAAGGCCAAGATTCCATTGGCCTTCCTGATCACTTGCTGTACCTGCATACTATCCTTTTGTATTTCATGTACAAGTACCCCCAGGTCCCATTGTACTGCAATACTTTGCAATCTTTCTCCATTTAAATAATAACTTGCTCTTTTAATTTTTTCTGCCAAAGTGCATAACCTTACACTTTCCAAAATTATACTCCATCTGCCAAATTTTTGCCCACTCACTTAGCCTGTATGTCCTTTTGCAGATTTTTTGTGTCCTCCTCACACATTGCTTTTCCTCTCATCTTTGTATTGTCAGCAAACTTGGCTATGTTACACTCAGTCCCTTCTTCCAAAGTCGTTAATATAGATTGTAATAGTTGGGGTCCCAGCACTGATCCCTGGGGCATCCTACTAGTTACTGATTGCCAACCCGAGAATGAACCATTTATCCCGACACTCTGTTCTCTGTTAGTTAGCCAATCCTCTATCCATGCTAATATATTACCCCCAACCCTGTGAACTTTTATCCTGGTCAAGTGGATATTAAAAGATCCATCATTAAAAAGGGCAAGGACATCTTCTTGTCCCTTGGCGAACATGTGTTCCTCAACCAATACCGCCAAAACAGATTAAATTGCCATTCATCCAATCGGTTTGCGGGATATTGCTATCTGAGTACTGGCTGACATGTTTGTCTATATTGTAAGTTACTGCATTTCTAAGTAACTCACTAAGTGAAACACTTTAGGACATTTGAATGACTTGTTAAGGCACTATATTAAAACAAGACTTTCTCTCTCTCTCCTCCTCGCCATGTCTTTATTATGGAGAAATCAAAAGAAAAGATTTCCTGATCTATGATTATAGTAAAGTGATGGAATATCCTGCCAATCCACTTGATTTAAATATGTGTGTTGTCCTTGTGCATCAGGATCGCTGTGATGGGAATGAGAAGTGCAGCAGCTCTTAAAGAACTGCAGAATTTTAAAGTGTTGTTTAATTAGTTTGCTGTTGTGTGGCAGAGAAAATAGCAGCTTCACTGGGAGAACTTCCCTTCTCAATCAAGAACATCTGAATGTGCTGCTGGAAAAGGTGCAGTAGAGAAGGTACCCACTACTAAAACCTTGTTCAATTAAGTGAGTCATAACCCTCCACAATTCAGTTTGCTAAATCGTACATCAAAGGTTTAGTTAGCTAATTTAATCATAAGATGCAAGCTAATTACGAGGAAAGTGGCTAATGATTGGCCAACAGTAAAAGAAACCCAGGTAAGTGATGCTGTAAGTTACCTTTTCTGAAAGAAATGCGACCCAGGTTTTGACTTTGTGGCTGGAAGTGCTTTTCCAACACTTGTGGCAGATCAAATACAATGACAGTCATATCTTGATATGCATTTGTAATTTCATATGCTAAAACTCCAGTGCATCCTGCAAAAAAAAGCAGCCATTTTAGTCACAATTACTGACATCAATGTTCTTAATATCATCAAAACTGACTGACGAGACAGAATTAACTTTCTTAGCATCATTTTTGCTGCCCTTGAGCTTACACAGAAAATTCATCTTACTATCAACCTTTTGATCTGCATTTGAAAAGGCAGTACATGGATTGGCTGAACATGATTTGGGAGGACAAACAGGTCAGACAAAAACCCTCGACTACGAGACAGAGGTCCTTCCACATCGGAGCAATTCAGCCACAATGAGAATTCTCCACTTTGTAATCTGGTTGAAACATCAAAATTGAGGCTGCCTTCTTAGCCACCATTACTTTCACCAAACCCTGCTCTCTTAATTGTCATACTTCCTAACTACTCCTCTCAAAGTAGCCCCCAAAACACAGATATCCCCCTGAATATTCCTTCAGCCCTCCTCAGATTAATTTCCTCAAACCCTCACCTCCCAACCAGCCTCTCTCTACTCAAATCTTCATTCCTGTTCCGATGCTCAAGCTTCTATTGTGTGCACTGTGCAACGCAGCACATATGGTCTTTATTCTAGGGATGAAGAAATCAGTCAGGCCCTAGTATATGACAGAGGTCTTAAGGACGACGCACAGAAATGTAAATATCACACCATCATCATCATACGGTACTAACGACACTTGTTTAAGGCTATAATTCTCAAAGCAAATTAAAAGGGGTCAAATTACAAAAGTAAAATCTGTCTTATTTTGTCCCGGATTATATATAAACCATCACAAGGGACTGCAAAGGTTCAAGGAGAAGAGCCACCACCATTCTCTCAGGGCAACAAGCATCAGCCCAGCATCCGCCACGTACCAAGAGCAACAAAAATATCCACCACTGGGTTTGAAGTTCAAACACCACATTTTACTTTCATCGGGGTGAAGTTTCGGGCCGCGCCTAGAACGGCGCAGCCCCGACCTGGATGCCCGTTTTTCGCGCCAGAAAGTGCGTCAAAAAAATACCTTCAGATTCTCCGGCTCCCTGCAGGTCCTTTGGAGCTTGGCGCAGCGCGCACAGAGCAGCGGGGGGGAGGGCAGAGCAAGAGAGTCGCGGCAATTCTAGAAGTGGTGGGGGGGGGGCGAGGCGAATTTAAATGAGACAACGTTGTGCCGGCAGCCTTGCGCATGCGCGTTGGAGCACGTGCAGTAGCGCATAAACATTGGCACTCGGCCATTTTTAAAGGGACTTGAAGAACCGTCGAGCCAATGCCACCGCCTCTATCGCGTGGCCGAATGGCCTCAGTCCCTTTCGCAGCTCGAAGGCTTCTTGTTTGCTGTTTCTTCGGCTGCTGTCGAGTCACCGACGCCACCCCTGTCTCCAACATAGAAGGCCTGCCTGACGAACCGCAGTTCGAAGGCTGCTGCTGCTTCACACAGGAAGGAACATTGAATATTTTGTCTTTGTTTATAATTTTTTATTCAGGATGCTCTTTATTTGTATAAGTAAGACGGTTGAATGCTTGTAGAATTTAATTACTTCCCTTTCCCGCCCCCCCAACCCCCCCCCCCCCCCGTTCCCTACGCCCGATTTGTAACCTACGCCTGATTTGTAAAGTGGAGGCAAAGTTTTTCTGAGTGTACAAAAATCTGCACTTACTCCATTCTAAGTTAGTTTGGAGTAAGTTTTCACTGCCTAAACTTTCAAAACAGGTGTAAGTGGCCCGACACGCCCCCTTTTGAAAAAAAAAATTCTGTTTCAAAGTGAAACTGTTCTAACTGACTAGAACTGGAGCAAACTAAATGCCGAGAATTGCAATTTCTAAGATGCTCCATTCTAAACCAGTTGCTCCAAAAAAACAGGAGCAACTCAGGCCGAAACTTGACTCCCATAGTGTCAGCTGTGGCTCAGTGGTTAGCACACTCGTCTCTGAGTCAGAAGGTTGCCACTCCAGCGACTTGAGCACAAAAAAAATCCTGGCTGACACTCCGGTGCAGTACTGAGGGAGTGCTGCACTGTTGGAGGTGCCGTCTTTTGGATGAGAAATTAAACCGAGTGGACGTAAAAGATCCCATGGCACTATTTTGAAGAAGAGCAGGGGAGTTATCCCCGGTGTCCTGGGCAATATTTATCACTCAATCAACATCACAAAAAGGATGCGCTTATTTGTACATCAAAACTGGCTGTCATGCTCCACCCTTTGTCTATGATTGGTCCCCTTGGAGGATAAGGTACACCCTGAAGTTTCACTGGAATGTGTAACTAGAACCACCCATCGCAAGGTCTCACTGACTTTGCAAATTGTAACTCGATCCACTTTGACTTTGACTTCCTGAAGTGACAGAGCTCACTTTGACTTTGACTTCCTGAAGTGACAGAGGACAGAGGACAGAGCTCCCCACAAGACAATAAGGGCCAGCCGAACTGCCTTACTCCAGTCCAAATACATCCCACCCCGAGCCAAAGTGCCTTACCCCAGCGCAAGTGCATCCTTTCCCCCCACACCCCCCATAGATGGGGCATTCTGTACTATGTGGGAAGTCAGGGACGCTTCCGGTGTCCCTGATGACTACGTGTGCGGGAAGTGCATCCGCCTGTAGATCCTGATGGACTGCATTGCGGCACTGGAGCTGTGGGTGGATGAACTTTGGAGCATCCACGATGCTGAGAATGACGTGAGTAGCACGTTTAGTGAGTTGGTCACATCGCAGGTAAAGGGTACACAGCCAGATAGGGAATGGGTGACCAACAGGAAGAGTAGAGCAAGGAAGGTAGTGTGCAGGGGTCCCCTGTGGTCATCCCCCTGCAAAACAGATACACCGCTTTGGGTACTGTTGAGGGGGATGACTCATCAGGGGAGGGCAGCAGCAGCCAAGTTCATGGCACCATGGCTGGCTCTGCTGCACAGGAGGGCAGGAAAAACAGTGGGAGAGCGATAGTGATAGGGGATTCATTTGTAAGGGGAATAGATAGGCGTTTCTGCGGCCGCAACCGAGACTCTAGGATGGTATGTTGCCTCCCTGGTGCAAGGGTCAAGGATGTCTCGGAGCGGGTGCAGGACATTCTGAAAAGGGAGGGTGAACAGCCAGTTGTCGTGGTGCATTTTGGTACCAACGATATAGGTTAAAAATGGGATGAGGTCCTAAGAGACGAATTTAGGGAGCTAGGAGCTAAATTAGAAAGTAGGACCTCAAAAGTAGTAATCTCAGAATTGCTACCAGTGCCACGTGCTAGTCAGAGTAGGAATCGCAGGATAGCTCAGATGAATACGTGGCTTGAGGAGTGGTGCAGAAGGGAGGGATTCAAATTCCTGGGGCATTGGAACCGATTCTGGGGGAGGTGGGACCAATACAAACCGGACGGTCTGCACCTGGGCAGGACCGAAACCAATGTCCTAGGGGGAGTGTTTGCTGGTGCTGTTGGGGAGGAGTTAAACTAATATGGCAGGGGGATGGGAACCTATGCAGGGAGGCAGAGGGAAATAAAAGGGAGACGGAGGCAAAAGATAGAAAGGAGAAGAGTAAAAGTGGAGGGCAGAGAAACCCAAGGCAAAAAACAAAAAAGGGCCACATTGCAGCAAAATTCTAAAGGGGCAAAGTGTGTTAAAAAGACAAGCTTGAAGGCTCTGTGCCTCAATGCGAGGAGTATTCAGAATAAGGTGGACGAATTAACTGCGCAGATAGCAGTTAATGGATATGATGTAATTGGCATCACAGAGACATGGCTCGAGGGTGACCAAGGCTGGGAACTCAACATCCAGGGGTATTCAACATTTAGGAAAGATAGACAGAAAGGAAAAGGAGGCGGGGTGGCATTGCTGGTTAAAGAGGAAATTAATGCATTAGTAAGGAAGGACATTGGCTTGGATGATGTGGAATCGGTATGGGTGGAGCTACGGAATACCAAAGGGCAGAAAACGCTGATGGGAGTTGTGTACAGACCACCAAACAGTAGTAGTGACGTTGGGGACAAGGGATGTGTGCAATAAAGGTACAGCAGTTATCATGGGAAACTTTAATTGACATATAGATTGGGCTAACCAAACTGGTAGCAATACGGTGGAGGAGGATTTCCTTGAGTGTATTAGGGATGGTTTTCTTGACCAATATGTCGAGGAACCAACCAGAGAGCTGGCCATCCTAGACTGGGTGCTGTGTAATGAGAAGGGACTAATTAGCAATCTTGTTGTGCGAGGCCCCTTGGGGAAGAGTGACCAAAATATGGTAGAATTCATTATTAAGATGGAGAGTGACACAGTTAATTCAGAAACTAAGGTCCTGAACTTAAGGAAAGCTAACTTTGACGGCATGAGGCGTGAATTAGCTAAAATAAACTGGCAAAGGATACTTAAAGGGTTGGCGGTGGATAGGCAATGGCAAACATTTATAGATCACATGGATGAACTTCAACAAGTGTACATCCCTGTCTGGAGTAAAAACAAAACAGGGAAGGTGGCTCAACCGTGGCTAACAAGGGAAATTAAGGATAGTGTTAGATCCAAGGAAGAGGCATATAAATTGGCCAGAAAAAGCAGCAAACCCAAGGACTGGGAGAAATTTAGAATTCAGCAGAGGAGGACAAAGGGTTTAATTAGGAGGGGGAAAATAGAGTACGAGAGGAAGCTTGCTGGGAACATAAAAACTGACTGCAAAAGCTTCTATAGATATGTGAAGAGAAAAAGATTAGTGAAGACAAACGTAGGTCCCTTGCAGTCGGACTCAGGTGAAATTTTAATGGGGAACAAAGAAATGGCAGACCAATCGAACAAATACTTTGGTTCTGTCTTCACGAAGGAAGACACAAATAACCTTCCGGAGGTACTAGGAGACCGAGGGTCTAGTGAGAAGGAGGAACTGAAGGATATCCTTATTAGGCAGAAAATTGTGTTGGGGAAATTGATGGGATCGAAAGCTGATAAATCCCCGGGGCCTGATTGTCTGCATCCCAGAGTACTTAAGGAAGTGGCCCTTGAAATAGTGGATGCATTGGTGAGCATTTTCCAACAGTCTATCGACTCTGGGGCAGTTCCTATGGACTGAAGGGTAGCTAATGTAACATCACTTTTTAAAAGAGGGAGAGAGAAAACAGGTAATTATAGACTGGTTAGCCTGACATCAGTCGTGGGGAAAATGTTGGAATCAATTATTAAGGATGAAATAGCAGTGCATTTGTAGAGCAGTGACCGGATTGGTCCAAGTCAGCATGGATTTATGAAAGGGAAATCATGTGAGACAAATCTTCTGGAATTTTTTGAGGATGTAACTAGTAGAGAGGACAAGGGAGAACCAGTGGATGTGGTGTATTTGGACTTTCAAAAGGCCTTTGACAAGGTCCCACATAAGAGATTGGTGTGCAAAATTAAAGCACATGGTATTGGGGGTAATGTACTGGCGTGGACAGAGAATTGATTGGCAGACAGGAAGCAGAGAGACGGGATAAACGGGTCCTTTTTGGAATGGGAGGCAGTGACTAGTGGGGTGCCACAGGGATCAATGCTGGGACCCCAGCTCTTTACAATATATATATAAATATATATAAACGATTTAGATGAAGGAATTGAGTGCAATATCTCCAAGTTTGCAGATGACACTAAACTGGGTGGCGGGGTGAGCTGCGAGAAGGATGCTAAGAGGCTGCAGGGTGATTTGGACAGGTTAGGTGAGTGGGCAAATGTATGGCAGATGCAGTATAATGTGGATAAATGTGAGGTTATCCACTTGTGGCAAAAACACGAAGGCAGAATATTACCTGAATGGCGGCAGATTAAGAAAAGGGGAGGTGCAACGAGACCTGGCTGTCATGGTTCATCAGTCATTGAAGGTGCTGCAGGTGGAGAAGAAGGCAAATGGCATGTTGGCCTTCATAGCGAGGGGATTTAAGTATAGGAGCAGGGAGGTCTTACTACAATTGTACAGGGCCTTGGTGAGGCCTCGCCTGGAATATTGTGTTCAGTTTTAGTCTCCTAATCTGAGGAAGGACGCTCTTGCTATTGAGGGAGTGCAGCGAAGGTTCACCAGACTGATTCCAGGGATGGCTGGATTGACATATGAGGAGAGACTGGATCAACCGGGCCTTTATACCCTGGAGTTTAGAAGGATGAGAGGGGATCTCATAGAAACGTATAAGATTCTGACGGGACAGGACAGGTTAGATGCGGAAAGAATGTTCCCGATGTTGGGGAAGTCCAGAACTAGAGGAAACAGTCTTAGGATAAGGGGTAGGCCATTTAGGACTGAGATGAGGAGAAACTTTTTCACGCAGAGTTGTTAACCTGTGAAATTCCCTGCCGCAGAGAGTTGTTGCTGCCAGTTCATTGGATATATTCAAGAGGGAGTTAGATGTGGCCCTTACGGCTAAAGGGATCAAGGGGTATGGAGAGAAAGCAGGAAAGGGGTACTGAGGTGAATGATCAGCCATGATCTTATTGAATGGCAGTGCAGGCTCGAAGGGCCGAATGGCCTAATCCTGCACCTATTTTCTATGTTTCTATGTCTATTGTGTACGGATTGTTAACAGGTTTCTTGGGTGTGAAGTGAAGTGACAGCGTCGTGACTTCGGGATATCATCCACTCCAACAATGTCCCGTGTCGGGGGTTGGAAGAACGTGATCCGTCTTCCCCGAGTTCCCTCTCTCCCCTCCGATCCCCCCTTCACCCGTGTCTCTCCCCCGCCACCCGTGTCTCTTCGCACCCCCCCCACCACCCCCGGCTCTCTTTCTCTCCCCAAATCTCTGTCTTACTCTCTCTCTCCCCCAAGTCTCGCTCTCTCTCCTCAAGAGACTCTCTCTCTCTCTCCCCCCGCGCCCCCCCCCCAGACTCTGTCTACCCCACCCGGCCGCCAGTCTGTTTCGCTTTCTACCCCTCTCCCAATCTCTCTCTCACCCAGCCTCTCTCTCTTCCCCCCCGCCCACCCCAGCCTCTCACTCTCCCTGCCCTACAGTCTGTCTCTCTCACACTCTCCACACTCCAACGCCCCCCACCCACTCCTCCACTCTCTCTCTCTCGCCCCCTCCTCTCCCCGCCAGTCTCTTTCTCTCTCCCCCTCCGTCTCTCCACGCCTCCGTCTCGCTCTCGCTCTCCACGCCTCCGTCTCGCTCTCGCTCTCCACGCCTCCGTCTCGCTCTCGCTCTCCACGCCTCCGTCTCGCTCTCGCTCTCCACGCCTCCGTCTCGCTCTCTCGCTCTCCACGCGTCTCTCTCTCGCTCTCCACGCGTCTCTCTCTCGCTCTCCACGCGTCTCTCTCTCGCTCTCCACGCGTCTCTCTCTCGCTCTCCACGCGTCTCTCTCTCGCTCTCCACGCGTCTCTCTCTCGCTCTCCACGCGTCTCTCTCTCGCTCTCCACGCGTCTCTCTCTCGCTCTCCACGCGTCTCTCTCTCGCTCTCCACGCGTCTCTCTCTCGCTCTCCACGCGTCTCTCTCTCGCTCTCCACGCGTCTCTCTCTCGCTCTCCACGCGTCTCTCTCTCGCTCTCCACGCGTCTCTCTCTCGCTCTCCACGCGTCTCTCTCTCGCTCTCCACGCGTCTCTCTCTCGCTCTCCACGCGTCTCTCTCTCGCTCTCCACGCGTCTCTCTCTCGCTCTCCACGCGTCTCTCTCTCGCTCTCCACGCGTCTCTCTCTCGCTCTCCACGCGTCTCTCTCTCGCTCTCCACGCGTCTCTCTCTCGCTCTCCACGCGTCTCTCTCTCGCTCTCCACGCGTCTCTCTCTCGCTCTCCACGCGTCTCTCTCTCGCTCTCCACGCGTCTCTCTCTCGCTCTCCACGCGTCTCTCTCTCGCTCTCCACGCGTCTCTCTCTCGCTCTCCACGCGTCTCTCTCTCGCTCTCCACGCGTCTCTCTCTCGCTCTCCACGCGTCTCTCTCTCGCTCTCCACGCGTCTCTCTCTCGCTCTCCACGCGTCTCTCTCTCGCTCTCCACGCGTCTCTCTCTCGCTCTCCACGCGTCTCTCTCTCGCTCTCCACGCGTCTCTCTCTCGCTCTCCACGCGTCTCTCTCTCGCTCTCCACGCGTCTCTCTCTCGCTCTCCACGCGTCTCTCTCTCGCTCTCCACGCGTCTCTCTCTCGCTCTCCACGCGTCTCTCTCTCGCCTCTCTCTCGCTCTCCACGCGTCTCTCTCTCTCGCTCTCCACGCGTCTCTCTCTCGCTCTCCACGCGTCTCTCTCTCTCTCTCCACGCGTCTCTCTCTCTCTCTCCACGCGTCTCTCTCTCTCTCTCCACGCGTCTCTCTCTCTCTCTCCACGCGTCTCTCTCTCTCTCTCCACGCGTCTCTCTCTCTCTCTCCACGCGTCTCTCTCTCTCTCTCCACGCGTCTCTCTCTCTCTCTCCACGCGTCTCTCTCTCTCTCTCCACGCGTCTCTCTCTCTCTCTCCACGCGTCTCTCTCTCTCTCTCCACGCGTCTCTCTCTCTCTCTCCACGCGTCTCTCTCTCTCTCTCCACGCGTCTCTCTCTCTCTCTCCACGCGTCTCTCTCTCTCTCTCCACGCGTCTCTCTCTCTCTCTCCACGCGTCTCTCTCTCTCTCTCCACGCGTCTCTCTCTCTCTCTCCACGCGTCTCTCTCTCTCTCTCCACGCGTCTCTCTCTCTCTCTCCACGCGTCTCTCTCTCTCTCTCCACGCGTCTCTCTCTCTCTCTCCACGCGTCTCTCTCTCTCTCTCCACGCGTCTCTCTCTCTCTCTCCACGCGTCTCTCTCTCTCTCTCCACGCGTCTCTCTCTCTCTCTCCACGCGTCTCTCTCTCTCTCTCCACGCGTCTCTCTCTCTCTCTCCACGCGTCTCTCTCTCTCTCTCCACGCGTCTCTCTCTCTCTCTCCACGCGTCTCTCTCTCTCTCTCCACGCGTCTCTCTCTCTCTCTCCACGCGTCTCTCTCTCTCTCTCCACGCGTCTCTCTCTCTCTCTCCACGCGTCTCTCTCTCTCTCTCCACGCGTCTCTCTCTCTCTCTCCACGCGTCTCTCTCTCTCTCTCCACGCGTCTCTCTCTCTCTCTCCACGCGTCTCTCTCTCTCTCTCCACGCGTCTCTCTCTCTCTCCACACGTCTCTCTCTCTCTCTCCACACGTCTCTCTCTCTCTCTATACGTCTCTCTCGCCACATGTCTCTCTCTCTATACGTCTTTCTCTCTATACGTCTCTCTCTCCACATGTCTCTTTCTCTCTCTCTCTCTCTCTCTCTCTCTCTCTATATGTCTCTCTCTCTCCACACGTCGCTCTCTCTCTCTCCACACGTCGCTTTCTCTCTCTCCACACGTCGCTCTGTCTCTACATGTCTCTCTCTCTTTTCAGAATGGCAGGCAGTGACAAGTGGAGTGCCGCAGGGCTCAGTGCTGGGACTCAGCTCTTTACAATATACATTAACGATTTAGATGAAGGAATTAGTGTAATATCTCCAAGTTTGCAAATGACACTTAACTAGATGGTGGAGTGAGCTGTGAGGAGGACGCAAAAAGGCTGCAGGGTGACTTGGACAAGTTAGGTGAGTGGGAAAATGCATGGCAGATGCAGTATAATGTGGATAAATGTGAGGTTATCCATTTTGGGGGCAAAAACACAAAGGCAGAATATTATCTGGATGGTGGCATATTGGGAAAAGGGGTGGTGCAACGAGACCCGGGTGTCATGGTTCATCAGTCACTGAAAGTGGGCATGCAGGTACAGCAGGCGGTGAAGAATGCAAATGGCATGTTGGCCTTCATAGCTAGGGGATCTGAGTATAGGAGCATGGAGGTCTTACTGCAGTTGTAAATGGCCTTAGTGAGGCCTCACCTGGAATATTGTATTCAGTTTTGGTCTCCTAATCTGAGGAAGGACATTCTTGCTATTGAGGGAGTGCAGCGAAGGTTCACCAGACTGATTCCAGGGATGGCTAGGCTGTCATATGAGGAGAGACGGGATTAACTGGGCCTTTATTCACTGGAGTTTAGAAGGATGAGAGGGAATCTCATAGAAACGTGTAAGATTCTGATGGGACTAGACTGGTTAGAGGCGGGAAGAATGTTCCCGATGTTGGGGAAGTCCAGAAGCAGGGGACATAGTCTTCGGATAAGGGGTAGGCCATTTAGGACAGAGATGAGGAGAAACTTCTTCACGGAAAACGTTGTTAACCTATGGAATTCCCTGCCACAGAGAGTTGTTGATGCCAGTTCATTGGATATATTCAAGAGGGAGTTAGATATGGCCCTTACAGCTAAGGGGATGAAGGGGTATGGAAAGAAAGCAGGAAAGGGGTACTGAGGGAATGATCAGCCATGATCTTATTGAATGGTGGTGCATGCTCGAAGGGCCTACTCCTGCACCTATTTTCTATGTTTCTATGTTTTTCTCTCTCTCTCTCCACATGTCACACTCTCGCTCTCTCACTCTCCACCCGTCACATAAGAACATAAGAATTAGGAACAGGAGTAGGCCACCGAGCCCCTCGAGCCTGCTCCGCCATTCAACAAGATCATGGCTGATCTGGCCGTGGACTCAGCTCCACTTACCCGCCCGCTCCCCATAACCCTTAATTCCCTTATTGGTTAAATATCTATCTATGTGTGATTTTAATACATTCAATGAGCTAGCCTCAACTGCTTCCTTGGGCAGAGAATTCCACAGATTCACAACCCTCTGGGAGAAGAAATTCCTTCTCAACTCGGTTTTCAATTGGCTCCCCTGTATTTTGAGGCTGTGCCCCCTAGTTCTAGTGTCCCCGACCAGTGGAAACAACCTCCCTGCCTCTATCTTGTCTATCCCTTTCATTATTTTATATGTTTCTATAAAATCACCCCTCATCCTTCTGAACTCCAAGGAGTAAAGACCCAGTCTACTCAATCTATCATCATAAGGTAACCCCCTCATCTCCGGAATCAGCCTAGTGAATCGTCTCTGTACCCCCTCCAATGCTAGTATATCCTTCCTTAAGTAAGGTGACCAAAACTGCACACAGTACTCCAGGTGCGGCCTCACCAATACCCTATACAGTTGCAGCAGGACCTCCCTGCTTTTGTACTCCATCCCTCTCATAATGAAGGCCAACATTCCATTCGCCTTCCTGATCACCTGCTGCACCTGCAAACTAACTTTTTGGGATTCATGCACAAGGACCCCCAGGTCCCTCTGCACTGCAGCATCTTGTAATTTCTCCCCATTCAAATAATATTCCCTTTTACTGTTTTTTTTCCCCCAAGGTGGATGACCTCACATTTTCCGACATTGTAATCCATCTGCCAAACCTTAGCCCATTCGCTTAACCTATCTAAATCTCTTTGCAGCCTCTGTGTCCTCTGCACAACCCGCTTTACCACTAATCTTTGTGTCATCTGCAAATTATGTTACACTACACTCTGTCCCCTCTTCCAGGTCATCTATGTAAATTGTAAACAGCTGTGGTCCCAGCATCGATCCCTATGGCACACCACTTACTACCGATTTCCAACCCGAAAAGGACTCATTTATCCCGACTCTCTGCTTTCTGTTAGCCAGCCAATTCTCGATCCATGCCAATACATTTCCTCTGACTCCGCGTACCTTTATCTTCTGCAGTAAACTTTTGTGTGGCACCTTATCGAATGCCTTTTGGAAATCTAAATACACCACATCCATTGGTACACCTCTATCCATCATGCTCGTGATATCCTCAAAGAATTCCAGTAAATTAGTTAAACATGATTTCCCCTTCCTGAATCCATGTTGTATCTGCTTGATTGCACTATTCCTATCTAGATGTCCCGCTATTTCTTCCTTAATGATAGCTTCAAACATTTTTCCCACTACAGATGTTAAACTAACCGGCCTATAGTTACCTGCCTTTTGTCTGCTCCCTTTTTTAAACAGAGGCGTTACATTAGCTGCTTTCCAATCCGCTGGTACCTCCCCAGAGTCCAGAGAATTTTGGTAGATTATAACAAATGCATCTGCAATAACTTCCGCCATCTCTTTTAATACCCTGGGATGCATTTCATCAGGACCAGGGGACTTGTCTACCTTGAGTCCAATTAGCCTGTCCAGCACTACCCCCCTAGTGATAGTGATTATCTCAAGGTCCTCCCTTCCCACATTCCCATGACCAGCAATCTTTGGCATGGTTTTTGTCTCTTCCACTGTGAAGACCGAAGCAAAATAATTGTTCAAGGTCTCAGCCATTTCCACATTTCCCATTATTAAATCCCCCTTCTCATCTTCTAAGGGACCAACATTTACTTTCGTCACTCTTTTCCGTTTTATATATCAGTAAAAGCTTTTACTATCTGTTTTTATGTTTTGTGCGAGTTTACTTTCGTAATCCATCTTTCCTTTCTTTATTGCTTTCTTAGTCATTCTTTGCTGTCGTTTAAAATTTTCCCAATTTTCTAGTTTCCCACGAACCTTGGCCACCTTATACGCATTGGTCTTTGATTTGATA